>NW_017893412.1:39572-44840 GCF_001540865.1 Ananas comosus
AACCAAAACCGGAACAACGTTAGACTACTCAGTTGAGCCCTAATAGNGAGTTTCGCGCGTCGAAAAGGTGCTCCTCTTTTCATTCATTTTTTTTTTTGTTCCTTTTTTTGGATTTGGTTCCCTTCTTTGACCGTACTTTTTTCTTCTTTTTTTTTACTCGGTCCCCCACATAGACCGTACCGGTTTTTTTTTTTTTTTTTTTTTAATATCATCCCCGCACCATATGCATTCAATTTGATTGCTCGATTGCTTAGTTTAACGACATGACGGTCAATATAAAAATGCTCAGTGTAATGACATGGCGGTCGATATAAATGTGCTCAGTTTGGTGACACAGCGGTCGATATAAATGTGCTCAGTTTGGTGACATGGTGGCAGATATAAAAGTGCTCAGTTTAGTGACGTGGCGGTCTATTGGATATGGATTGCTCAGTTTAATGACGTGGCGGTTAATTGGATATTTGCTGCTCAGTTTAACGACATGGCGGTCTATTGGATATTTGTTGCTCAATTTAACGACATGGCAGTCGATATAAAAGTGCTCAGTTTAATGACATGGCGGTCTATTGGATATAAATGTGCTCAGTTTGGTGACATGGCGGTCGATATAAATGTGCTCAGTTTGGTGACATGGCGGCAGATATAAAAGTGCTCAGTTTAGTGACGTGGCGGTCTAGTGGATATGGATTGCTCAGTTTAACGACGTGACGGTCAATTGGATATTTGTTGCTCAGTTTAATGACATAGCGGTCTATTGAATATTTGTTGCTCAGTTTAATGACATGACGGTGATATAAAAGTGCTCAGTTTAGTGACATGACGGTCTATTGGATATGGATTGCTCAGTTTAACGACGTAGCGGCCGATTGGATATGGGTTGCTCAGTTTAACGACATGGCGGTCGATTGGATATGGGTTGCTCAGTTTAACGACATGGCGGTCGATTGTATATGGGTTGCTCAGTTTAACAATATGACGGTCGATTGGATATGGGTTGCTCAGTTTAACGACATGGCGGTCAATTTGATATGGGTTGCTCAGTTTAACGACATGGCGGTCGATTGGATGTTAGTGAATATGGATTTATTTTGTCTTCGAGAAGCAATCGAAATTGCCGCGCTAATCGACCCTAAGGTGAGTTAGCATTCCGTCATTGGCAAAACAGATTTTTGGGTAGTCTGGTGCCCATATGGGTTTTCACCAAATGCCTTCCCCTAACTTTTGCCTGTGAGCCTCGAAAGGTTTGCTCACAGCGGGAATCCCAATTTTGCCTGTGGGGTTATACCACAGTCGGGGACTTTTTGTAATTTTACCCTTGAAGTCTGATGTGGACAATCAAGTCTGCTGGTGGCTCATATTTTACCCATATTGTCTAAAAAATTTAGACAACATGTCATCCACCTCTCTTTTTTTTGTATAAGGAAATATGTATTTTTTTATTTATTTTGCCTCGAGAAGCAATCAAAATTGCCACGCATAACCGACCTTAAGGTGAGTTAGCATTCCGTCGTAGGCAAAATATATTTTGCGTAATAGGGAATATAGATTATTTTTTATTTATTTTGGCTCGAGAAGCAATCGAAATTGCTCCGCATAACCGACCCTTAGGTGAGTTAGCATTCCGTCATAGGCAAAATATATTTTGGGTAATAGGGAATATGGATTATTTTTTATTTATTTTGCTTCGAGAAGCAATCGAAATTGTTGCGCATAACCGATCCTAAGGTGAGTTAGCATTCCATCATAGGCAAAATATATCTTGGGTAGTTTGGCGCCCATATGGGTTTTCACCAGGTACCTTCCCTTACCTTTTGCCTGTGAGCCTCGGAAGATTGAGACTTTTTTGCAATTTTACCCTTGAAGTCTGATGTGGACAATCAAGTCCGCTGGTGGCTCATATTTTACCCATATTGTCTAAAAAATTTAGACAATATGTCGTCCACCTCTATTTTTTTTTGTATAAGAAAATATGTATTTTTTTATTTATTTTGCCTCGAGAAGCAATTGAAATTGCCACGCATAACCGACCCTAAGGTGAGTTAGCATTCCGTCATAGGCAAAATATATTTTGGGTAATCGGGGATATGGATTATTTTTTATTTATTTTGGCTCGAGAAGCAATCAAAATTGCTCCGCATAACCGACCCTAAGGTGAGTTAGCATTCCGTCATAGGCAAAATATATTTTGGGTAATAGGGAATATGGATTATTTTTTATTTATTTTGCCTCGAGAAGCAATCGAAATTACTGCGCATAACCGACCCTAAGGTGAGTTAGCATTCCGTCATAGGCAAAATATATCTTGGGTAGTCTGGCACCTATATGGGTTTTCACCAGGTACCTTTCCCTATCTTTTGCCTGTGAGCCTCGAAAGGTTTTCTCACAGCGGGGATCCCGATTTTGCCTGTGGGGTTATACCACAGCCGGGGTCTTTTTTGCAACTTTACCCTTGAAGTCCGATGTGGACAATCAAGTCCGCTGGTGGCTCATATTTTACCCATATTATCTAAAAAAATTAGATAACATGTCCTCCACCTCTTTTTTTTTGTATCAGAAAATATGTATTTTTTTTATTTATTTTGTCTCGAGAAGCAATCGAAATTGTCACACATAACCAACCCTAAGGTGAGTTAGCATATTCCGTCAGAGGCAAAATATATTTTGGGTAATAGGAAATATGGATTATTTTTATTTATTTTGCCTCGAGAAGCAATCGAAATTGCTGCGCATAGCATTCCGTTATAGGCAAAATATATTTTGGGTACTCTGGTGCCCGAATGGGTTTTCACCAGATATCTTCCCCTAACTTTTGCATGTGAACCTCAAAAGGTTTTCTCACAGCGGGGATCCCAATTTTGCCTGTAGAGTTATACCACAGCCAAAATTTTTTTACAATTTTACCCTTGAAGTCCGATGTGGACAATCAAGTCCGCTGGTGGCTCATATTTTACCCATATTATCTAAAAAAATTTAGACAACATGTCCTCCACCTTTTTTTTTTTTTTTTAGATCAATTAAGAAGTGATATGTCTTTCAACTGTATGGTTTAATGAGGATGGCCTTACTATGCATGTTAGTCTCATTTTGTCGACTATATTTGCTTAGTTTAACGACATGGCGGTCAATTGGATCATTTGGGGCTCTTGAACGTTATTGTCCTTGCCCCCAGCAACCTTTCCTTTATGGAGTTGGCGGCGGTTATTCTTTTTAAAGGACGCTCTCGTTGGAGGAATGGTGGTTGTAGTATCATTAGAAAGCGCCAGCCTATCGAATACTGATGCTTTCTGCACTCTGCCATTTGGGAATATCAGTCTTCCCTCAGACTCCATCCTCTTGGATGCAGGTTGGTAAGTGAATCGTTCGCCTATGGGTCGGTGAGGAGGGTTGGGGATGACCATATTGGGTCGTTTTCCTCGAGATGGCAGTCAAGGAATGACAACATTTGATACATCCTGTGAAGAGGCAGCGGGAGTGGTCATGGCCCCAGTAGCAGCAAGAATTTGAGCCATGACAGCAGCTCGAACATCTTCCGAAATGGTGCCAAATTGGATTGAGGCACCTGCAGTTTCGAATGTCAGGATGGACGTGGGCAAGCAGACTCACGAACCCGCCTTCAATATTATTGAGTTTGTTGATACAACGACAACGTTCTTTGATGTTGGTGCCATTTCCTTGTGGAAAAAGGTAGAAGCTAGAACCCCTTCTTTTTTTTTTTTAAGGTCTCGAAGATGGAAGGAGAAGCCATGTCCCACTGGGCGTGCCATTTTGTCTGCCACCACGAATGACACACCTCGCACGGTCGATGATTTTTGGCCGTGTGGTGTAGTATTCATGATTCAGATAAGTATTTATATGTATATGGGTATCAGGTATTGCAAGTCCATGGCTTCAAATAGATGCAAGCATCTATTGTTAATTACCCCTGTGGCATTGGGGCACCTTCGATTAAGAGACCTTTATAGATAGAATGCGATGAATCGTGTCCTGATTGTTTGATTGATTGAATCCTAAGTATATGTATTAGAATTCAGTTGAATTTGAGATTGACAAGGTCCTAAGTATATGTGTTAAGACCTAGTCGATGTTAAACTCTTAAGTATATGTATTAGAGTCTAATTGGCTCTAAGTATATGTCTTAGAGTCCGATTATATTTGGCTTCACCTTAGTTGTATGTTCTGAGGTGAAGATGTGACCAAACCCCAAGTATATGTATTGAGGTAAGTCGAATTTGATATTACTCGAAGGTGGATAGTGGCTAATTCCTGAGTGTATGTGTCAGGATTAACCGAGTTTGATATATTATTTTTACTCTAGTTATATGTTCTAGAGTGAGGATCTAACTAAGCCCTAAGGTATTGCGTTAGGGTTCGTCGGATTTGATTTGCATAAGCTCTAAGTATATGTATTAGAGCTCGATCAGGTATGGATTTCACTCTAGGTAGATATACTAGAGTAAAAGGCTGACTAGACCCAAAGTGTATGTGTTGAGACTAGTCGAGCTTGGTTTGACTTCCACTCTAGGTATATGTGCTAGAGTAAAAGGTTGACTAGACCTTAAAGGATATGTGTTTGGTTCACGAACTTGGAAAAGCTTTATGAACTTGGTTCATGGTTTATAGGATTTGGTTCATGAACTTGGGTATGGTTCGTAGCGTTTAGTTCACGAACTTGATTCATGGATTATGGGATGTGGGTATGGTTCGTGGTGTTTGGTTCACGAACTTGGTTATGGGACTTGGGTATGGTTCATGAACTTGGTTTATGATTCATGAACTTGGTTTATGGTTTATGGTCCATAAGGTTTGGTATATGGTTCATGAACTTGGTTTATGGTTTATGAAGTTGGGTATATTGGATATGGTTCATGAACTTGGATATGGTTCATGGGTGAGATTTATGAACTTGGCTCATGAATCTTGGTTTATGGACTTGATTCATGATTCATGAACTTGGTTTATGGTTTATGAAGTTGGGTATATGGGATTTGGTTCATGAACTTGGATATGGTTCATGGACTTGGTTCATGGTTCATGAACTTGGTTTATTTTGGTTCATGGGCCTTGATTCATGAACTTGGGTTATGATCCGTGGTGTTTGGTTCACGAACTTGGGTAAGATTCATGCATGTGGTTCGTGCTTCAGGAACTTGGTTTATGAGTTTTGGTTCATGAGACTTGATTCATGAACTTGGATATAGGATTTGGGATTTGGTTCACGAACTTAGGTATGGTTTAGGTTCATGAGCCTAAGTTGGAAGTTGGATTTGG
>NW_017893412.1:45141-83398 GCF_001540865.1 Ananas comosus
AATCAAAACGGTGGATATCTCTGCGGACCCCAAATCAAATTGGAAAATCAATATCAAATCGAAATCAACAGGGATTTCTAGACCAAATCAATTAAAATTCAAAATGAGAATTTTCGGACCCCCAAATCCAAATCGAGATCAAAGAAGGGAATTTCTCGTACCCCAAATAAACAAAATCAAAAGGGATTTCTTCGGATCCGAATCAAGTTGCAAAATCAAAAGAGAATTGTCTTGAACCCGAAATAGAATTGAAAAGAAAATCAAGTCCACATACAAACCAAATCCGAATCAAGTTCACATACGAAACCAAATCGAATCAAGTCCAACATCCAAACCAAATTCAAATCCAGTCCACATAAAAATCAAACCCAAAGTCCAAATAAACCCAAACCATCCACAAATAAAATCCAAACCCAACCCAATCCAAACCCAAATCCACAAATAAACCCAAACCCAAACCAAATCAAATCCAACCCAAACCAAAACAAAACCAAAATCCAAACCGAAACCCGAACCCAAAACCAAAACCAACCCAACCCAAATCAAGTACACAATCCAATCCAACCAAACCAAAATTATTTTTAGGTTCGGGTTTCAGGTTTATTTGGGTTTGGTAAGGTGTTTATTTTAGGTTTGGGTTGGTGGACTGGATTTGAATTTGGTTTGGATGTGGACTTGATTCGGATTTGGTTTCGTATGTGAACTTGATTCGGATTTGGTTTGTATGTGGACTTGATTTTCTTTTCAATTCTATTTCGGGTTCGAGACAATTCTCTTTTGATTTTGCAACTTGATTCGGATCCGAAGAAATCCCTTTTTGATTTTGGTTTGATTTGGGGTACGAAGAAATTCCCTTTTGATCTCGATTTGGATTTGGGGTCCGAAAAATCTCCATTTTGATTTTTCAATTTGATTTGGGGTCTGAAGAAATCCCTGTTTGATTTCGATTTGGATTTGATTTTCCAATTTGATTTGGGGTCCGAAGAAATCCCCGTTTGATTCTCCAATTGGATTTGATTTGGGGTCCGAAGAAATCCCCGTTTGATTCTCCAATTTAGATTTGATTTTCCAATTTGATTTGGGATCTGAAGGAATCCCCGTTTGATCTTGATTTGGGGTCCAAAGAAATCCCCGTTTTAATTTTGATTTGGGGTCCGAAGAAATTCCCATTTGGTTCTAATTTGGGGTCCGAAGAAATTCCCGTTTAGATTCCAATTTAGGGTCCGAAGAAACCCCCGTTTTAATTTTGATTTGGGGTCCGAAGAAACGGAGAATCAAAGATTCCCCTCCCCTCTTCTTGCGATGCTGCAGATGACATCGACGAAGTTGATAACGGTGGAGTGGATCTCTTTGGCCATCGAATTTGATTTGACATTTTCGAAGAAATATTGAAGGGTCCGAAGAAATAGGGAATCAAAGATCCCCTCTCCTCTTCTTTCGAAAGTATCAAACCAGCGATGTTAGTGTCACGCCCCGGGACCCAGCGGAAGCCCGCCGGGCGCGTGTCCAGACCCGCCGTACGTCTAAAACATACAAGGCGTCTAAAAATAAAGTGGTAAATAAAACAACACGAGAAGGCATCTAGGAGTATCAGAGCAAAGTAACTACGAAATGCTACAACAAGAAGAAGATCATAAAACTGATAATCCGCTAAGTAAAACATAAGATAATACAAAAGGAGTCCCAAAGCAAGTACAAATCTGAATACAAGGTGGTCTCTCTATACATGGTGCCAAAAACTCTCCCTCTCTGCTAATCACAAACAAAAGAAGGAGTAAGCCACTATTGCAAAACGGATTCCTCTTCCCGAGCTAGTCTACGGCGACACCTTGCCGCGATCCGTGTCCTCCGCGGGCCAGTGCCGGATGGCTCTGAAAGAAACATAGAAACATTGAGGCGTGAGGAACTGTTAAATATAGTTGCCGAGGGGCAATTACTGACTTCAGTGACATGCCGCCACTAGGCCCGAAACTACACAAAGTGGGTCAGTGAACAGTATAAGCCAAAGTGATAAGAACAACTAGGAAATAAATATGAATACTATTTCAACCATGATATCTCTACTTAGCATGATTTGCATAAGTAAGAACGGCAATTACTACAAGTATGTGCACAAGAGTATCCAACATGCAAATGTATAAGTACGCAACTAAACCAATGTCCACAATGTAAATAGTAAAGATGTCATTGTTTACTATTCTAGTCAATGTCCACTTGTCACTTTAATTGTTTACAGTTCAACTTTGATAAGACCCACCCGAAGGCTGTCTGGCATAAGACCCACCCGAAGGTTGTCTGGCTTTACCGTGCCTAATGGCCCCGTGGTAGTCAACATACCCACCATAGGAATGAGCCTTTCCCACGGCAATCCACTTCGGCGCCCAATCCCGCACGGCGATCGTATCGTGATGGCCAACTCCGGAGTGCCGGCTTGTAGGGAGCGACCCTCACAAGCATGTGCGAATGAGCACAATGGCAAGCATGCGTATCAGTCCGTCTCAAGCAACAAGTCCTCATGTCTAAAACATGAAATATATCGAATGTCGTAAAGGCCTATCACTATGTCGTCATGTCTCTAACATGGAATATAGTCGATGTCCAATGGCCTATCACTATGTCTTTATGTTGCATTTTCATAGTTTACTAGTTTCAAGTGCCCCTTTATGACACTATTGTTCAATGAGTCTAAGCATGGCATCTAAGTTCATGAATACATAATTCTACTCATTTCAAACATAGGAGACATGTTCTCAACTTGCAAGGTCAACTACCCTTCACAATGCATGCAATCTACACATATAGCTCTACTATATAGAGTGCAATTTCATGACACATAAGGCATGCATTTCAAGTGTTCTAAAATTCACATAAATCATATTTAACATGGATTTGCATTCAAAAATACTTTACGACAAGTATAGAAACATAGGGGGCTATTTTGTCCCGTGTTCATGAAGCCAAATCCACCGAAGATACCGAAACCCTTCGTAAGCTTCGACGAAGGTGTCGACTAGTCTCCTAGCACCCTAAAGATGTAGGAACAAGGGTCAAACAAAACTTATGATCAAACCTACGCTCAATCAATAAGCAACATAGGCTAAGGTGGAGAAAAACTCACATAGGTGAAGAAATCCTCTCTCAAACTCTAAATGGGAGTTAGAGTTCTTCAAATCCAACCTAAATAAAGGTTTCAAACTCATCAATTAGGTTTCAAGGCCCTCAAAACTAAAAAGCCCCAAATCTAACCCTAGAATCCCAATCTAGGATTTCATCAAGCAAAAAGCTCCAAAACTAGGATCTAGGGGAGAAGAACTAGTCACATACTTCTAGGAAGCTCCAAACCAAGTCCAAGATCCTCAAGGGTTAAGGGTTGGTCCACTACCAAGCTTCAAAAGCAAGCTCCAAGTCCCTCAAAGGTGAGAAATGAGAGGGAAGGGTTGATGCTCCAAGGCCTTCAAGCAAGCTCCTCTCCTTCTCCTCTAACTCCTTCTTCTCCTTCTCTTTTTCTTTCTAAAGTGGGTGTGAGGGAGAGGAAATGAGGGTGGGAGAGAGAGGAGAGGCTCTATAAGCCTTCAAAAGTAACAAAATCCACTTAGGTCCCTCAAAAATCCACTCTGTGCATTGCCCGGTCTGGGCTGATTTCGCGCTTAGGGACCGGTCTCTTCGACTTGGGACCGGTCTCTCAGCCTGCCCCGAAAATCCAACGTTAGGGAATCGGTCTCTCCCCGCACGGGACCGGTCTCTCCCCGTGCAGACGCGCTCGGGGACCGGTCTCGCCTACCAGGGACCAGTTGCCTTGCCAGCTGCCGCAACACTGAGCTGAGGGGACCGGTCTTTCATATCAGGGACCAGTCCCCGAGAGTGAAAACTCTCAGGACAAAGCCAAAACTCTAGAGATCGAACTTTTAGGCCGGAATACCATCTACGGCCTTCCACCAAGTGTGGAAAAGTTCAGAGTACTCATCAAACACTCAAACCTCGCAATTTGCAAAGGTCCAGTGTGCTACAGTTAGGGTGGTCGCGGCAATGTAGATCACCCATTCCATCATCAACAACTTCGAATGGGGTATTGAGAGGTCCGAAGAAATAGGGAATCAAAGATTCCCCTCACTCTCCCATCGAAGCCATCTAGATGGTATGGATAGTTACGATCGCAGGACCAAAAAAGAAAAAAAAGAGCGGGAAGAAAAGAGATTTTTTTTCTTCTTCTTCATTTTTCGTCCTTTTTTTTCTTTACCTGTTGATCAAATGACGGATTGGATGAATCAGCTCGACGATTCCTCCACCTTTCCGCGGCTCGGCGATCCTCCTCCTTTCCGCGGCTCGGCGATATCTCCTTTTTTTGAATTTTTTGTATGTCGGAACGAGTGTAGCAATCTATCTATTTTTTTTGTTCTTTGTCTATCGTATCATCTTCGTAAAAAAAAATTCTCCCATGTTTGATTTCAGTTCTCGTATCTATAATGGGAGGGGTGGTCAGAGATATTTTGAGGGATTCGAAATTCGAATTTGAATTTTGAATAGGTTGTTAGATAGTTGGAGGTTTTTTGGGAATTGGTTGGAGATTCGAAATTCGTAATCGAATTTTGAATCGGTTGTTGGATGGTTGGAATTGGTTGGGAATTCGAAATTCGAAATCGAATTTTAAATCGGTTGTTGGATGGTTGGAGGATTTTTGGGAATTGCTTAGGGATTCGAAATTCGAAATCGAATTTTGAATCGGTTGTTGGAGGATATTTTGAAAATTGGTTAGAAATTCGAAATTCGAAATTGAATTTTGAATAGGTTGCTGGATGGTTAGGTATTCAAAATTCGAATGAGAGATATTTTGGGTGTTGGTTCGAAATTCGAAATCGAATTTCGAATCGAATTTAAATATGGTATTCGAGATTGAATTTTTAAATGTGGGTAAAAATGTGGGCCGTTATTTCATGAATTGGGCTGAAATTGGGCCCACTTTGATGAAACTTGTTGGGTAGGAATATTCATTGGGCTGAGATGAGGCCCGAATTTTTGTATAGGCCTAAAATCTTACAGAGCTTTTATGAGGCCCATTAATTCACATTTATGAATGGGCCTATTGTGGATTAAAATCATAATTATTGGCCCCAAGATTTCTCGGTCAACATGAGACCTATTGGGATTGTATGAATCCGAATTTAATCAGTTTTAATTACTTTACCCCAATTTTTTTTCACTCCAAACAGTACCTGATGCTCGGCTTTTACCTGCTGACAAGTCAAACACTGAGCCACAAATCTGCCAATGTCTCTTTTCATTCCATTCCACCAGAACTGTGCCTTTAAGTCCTTATACATCTTGGTTCCACCAGGGTAAACCGTATAAGGAGAACAATGAGCCTCTCTCAAAATGTCCTCTCGGATCTCTGAATCCACTGGCACACACAGTCTGTCCCTGTACCGCAGTACTCCCGAACTGTCCACAACAAAACCCTCGGCCTGTCCCCTCTCCAACTGCTCTCGAATTCTCGACAAGTGCGGATCTCCACTCTGTTTCTCTCGGATCCTATCCAACAGAGTGGGCTGCAAGACCATAGACATCAGTCTTGTAGTAGATCCAGGGAACACTATCTCGAGCCTCAACCGCTGCAGCTTCTCGAGTAACGGCCTCTGCTGAGTAATCAACATGCTCAAGCCTTGCACAGCCTTCCTGCTGAACCTATCTGCCACTACATTTGCCTTACCGGGATGATACTGAATATTAATGTCATAGTCCTTCAGTAACTCCAACCACAGACGCTGCCTCAGATTCAATTCCCTTTGAGTAAATTGATACTTGAGACTTTTATGATCGGTGAAAATCTCGCAGTGCTCGCTGTACAAGTAATGTCGCCACAACTTCAAGGCAAAAACTACCGCGGCAAGCTCCACGTCATGCGTAGGGTAATTCATCTCATAATCCTTTAACTGCCGTGAAGCATAAGCAATTATCTTACCATGCTGCATCAGCACACTACCCAATCCACTGTGCGATGCATCACTATAGATCACAAATCCTTCCCCCATCACTGGAAGGGCAAGGATAGGAGCTGACATCAACCTCAGTCTCAACTCGTCGAAGCTCCTCTGACAGTCCTCACTCCAAAGGAACCGAATCCCCTTTCGAGTCAATCGAGTGAAGCGTGTGGAAAGCTTCGTAAGCCTTCCACAAACTGACGGTAATATCCTGCCAGTCCCAGAAAACTCCTCACACTACTAGAAAATTAGTCATTAGTGGCATTTATTTATGCTGCTGAATGATCAACAAATGCTGCTAAAAGTTTTAGCAGCATATGACACCAAATGCTGCCTATGCCAATGTTGCTAAAAGTATTAGCAGCATTAATTATAAATGCCGCCAATATAAATCAATTAGTGTCATTAGGGATATGCCGCTAAAAGGGATTAAATGCTAATTTAAATTGTTTATTAGCGGCACATAAATATAATGCCGCTAATACAAATATATGATTTTAGAAATTAAAATTTTAAAATTTTAATTTTATTTATATTTAATTTTTTTGAGATGCTACCTGCTTCATTTATTTTTTTCGTCTTAAACTTTGCTGGAAATGTGAATCAACTAGGATTCGAACTTAGGGCTGGCAAATGAGCGAGCCGGCTCGCGTTCAACTCGCGTTTGACCCGATATTTGGCTCGCTCGAGCTCGACTCGAAATTAAATGAGCCGAGCTTGAACAAAAAAAAAGGCTCGAAATTCATTTCAAGCCGAGCTTGAGTATTACTCGGCTCGTTCGAATTAGGCTCGACAAGCTCGAAAAGCTCGAATATATATATATATATATATATACTAGTAGAGCTACTATGCTATCGAAAGTATAGAGATCTGTGCTTTCGATTTTTTGATTCTTAGATCAATCCTTTAATCGTTTTTTATCTTTGGATTAATATTATTATTACCTTGTAGAGACCACTAATCTAAGGTATTGTTTAATCCTAGGGGAGACGCAATCATCCAACCATTAATTTTAATCAAATCGTCAAAAATTCAAAAACATCAAATTCTCTATATATTTCGATAGCATAGTAGTTCTACACTATATATATTATTAAAAAATATATAAAATAATGTATTTTAATTATATATAGGCTGATGTGAAAATCTGAGTTTAGTTAAAATGGGCAATGTTGTTGCCATAAAACAAACCAATAGACAAATAAAAGAGAAAATTTTACTAAATTTATATATTTTTTCTTTCTTTCTTTCTTTCTTCACAGAGCTCTAATTTTCAATATGTTTATTCTTTCTTCTTTTTCTGTCTCTCACCCTAAGTGGCCAAGCCAGAAGTCCTCTAATTACCAAGTAAACATCATATGCCCGCCGTTGCCTACCCTACTATTAATTGTATGCTGAAAAATATACATAATATTTTTAAAGTAAAAAATTATTATTCATATAAAATTTTAATTTTAGTTATGTATGATTGGATAGTTTAATCCAATATTTATCTATATAATTTATTTATGTTTGACTGCATAAATAAAAAATGAATAATATAGAGATTAAAGGCGGAAAAAAAAGACATGTGAGATTGAAAAAATTAGATATTCAACTCATAAATTATCTTTTTCATATTATAATACTATATTTCATATAATTATTTTGTACTTTGAATTATTAGACATATTTTTTGTATCAATTATAGATAATGTTCTATACAAATAAACTATTGATCGTATAATGTTGAAGATTTCAAGCGGCTCGTTGAGGGCTCGAGCTCGCTCGACTTGAAAATTAGGCTCGCTCGAGCTCGCTCGATTAATTTCAATCCAACTTAGAAGCTTAAATTTAGGCTCGAAATTAATTTCAAGCCGAATTTGAGCCGAGGTAAGCTCGCTCGAGCTCGGCTTATTTCCACCCGAGGACGGTCTTAGCGGGAGGCAGCTGAGGGCCTACGATGATGGACTTAATGTGGGCAAGTTAATGTGGCGAAACCCCCGGGTTAGCCGTGAGATTAAATAACAAAGAACAAGAACAAAGATTAAAGAATAAAGAGTAAAGAACAAAGAACTTGCATACTTGCATGATTTACATTGAGCATATTTCTTGCTTTATTGTTCGAGCATATTAGCATCATGATTATAGTTGGTTACTATTCTGCTTATCCTTTCTATTATGCTTGAGTTAGTCCTAGTGGGAAAGTCGGTGAGATTGGGGCCGAACCCACTGGGAACTTCTTTGTAGTTCTCACCCCACTATTCCACAGAGTCGGGACCGAGCGAGCCGGCAAGCGACCGCGGTAAAGGTATCGCACCCTAGACAGTGGCCACCCGAGTCGGGCTTTATATTTTGTTTGTAGTATACCCCTTTATCATCTTTTGTATTTGATAATTTAAGATGTTGATGTATAAAGCAAAGAAAGAAAAGATTGTAAAGTTTATTTTGAGACATTGTGATGTAAAAAGAAATGATGCAAGTGATGTAATGAAATGTAAAGAATCATGAATATGAAGGTTAAATGCAATGTATGTGATCAAAAGAGAATTATTGTACTTGTGTAGATGTTTAGTTTCCTTTCTTTCACTCATGGCTATTGCTTACCCTCGTGTAAGCCGTTTGTGTATGTTTCTGCTAGTGCACTTCTTGTTTGAAAATATACAGGTGATGAGCCTTGGGCGGATAGGAGAAACTCTGTCCGTTCGGCGTCTGTTTGACGTGCTCGGGCCGGCCCAAATTGGTATCGATCCCGGGGCATGACAGATATCGTGGTATCAGAGACCAAGAGTGAAAGAATAGGAATGAACTTAGAGACCCTTAGGATTGGAAGACCTCAAGGATCTAGGAAACGTGAGTGACGCGGAATCGAAGTTAGCGAAAGCATGTGATTGGGTTAAGTTGGGATGTCTCTAATGTGATTAGAGGCTAAGTTTAATTTTCATTTGTTTCCTACTCCTTGTTTTGTGTCGGGCGGCCGACGACATGATGCTTGGGGCGAGAATGAATGCATAAGTTGCTTTCACCGAGTAATATTGGTCAAGTAGCTAATGCGAGTTGCTTCTTTTCAGGAAGCAATGGCACCTCATGGTCGACCGCAAACAAGGTCGATGCCTGAGGAGTCGAATGTGGCGCCCGAGCGATCTGGAGCGAGTGGCGACGGAGAGCTTAGGGAGCAGATGGCCGCGCTTATCGGCGTAGTGCGGTAGCAAGCGGAGTCTGTTCAACGTCAAGGGGAGCAGATTCAGCTGCTCTAAGAGGCTTTGGAGTGTCAGCAAGCGGCGGCTCGGGCAGGTGTCGAGCATGTCGCGCCCTCTGTGGTAGTGCCGAGCGTGGACGAGGGAGCGGCGGCAGCAGCGGCTGTTCCAGTTACGGTAGTACTGGCCAGATCGGGAACCTCAAATCCCGATAGTGCGGCGATAGAGGCGGAGCGGGAGAGCACGTTGGCGGCTCTCATAAAGTTTAAGAAGTTCGACCCACCTACCTTCGATGGCGGTTTGGTGGAGCCAGCGGTTGTGGAGTCGTGGATCGACTCGATGGAGACGCTCTTCGAGGATCTCAATACCTCGGAGAAGGACAAAGTGTACCTTGCCACCCATTGTCTTGAGAAGATGGCGATGGTGTGGTGGAAACGAGTTAAGCGGGATCGACCTACCGATCTTCCGCTTATGTTATGGGAGGAGTTCAAGAGAGCAGTCTTCGCGAACTACTTCCCCGACACGGTGAAGCGGAGGTTGCAAGAAAAGTTTCACAAGTTGAGACAGGGTGACCGATCGGTGGGAGAATATGAGCAAGAGTTCTCTTACATTATCGACTGCGTTCCCAATGTTGTTCGAGATGATCGGGATCGGGTTGATTGGTTCATACGAGGACTCCAGCCGAGGATATATGAAAAGATGCAGATTCTGAAGCTAACGACCTTTGCGGAGGTCTTTGATAGAGCATTGTGGGCGGAGCACGGTAGCGCTCACGTTCGAGAGGAACGGGAGGCTATGGCCGAAGGCAAGGATAAGGGCAAGAAGCGAGCGGTGGGTGGTGCCAGAGGCCGGCCAAACTCAAAGAAACCCCCTCGGTATCCCCGGCAGTAGTCGAGGAATTGGAGACCACCTCGGTGCGTTATTTGCGGCGGAGCGCACCGAGTGTCGACTTGCCCGCAGCGTGATGGCAAGTGTTTCAAGTGTGGCCAACCGGGACATCTTATCCAGGAGTGCCCGAGCTGGACGTCGTCTGCGCCGACGGCGGCATCAGCACCATCTACCCCGAGACAGCTTGCGGGGTTGCCACCAGCGATGTTGGCTGGGTGCGTGTCGTCACCGCGTCAGCCGGAGGGATCGAGAGCGCCTAGCGGCCGAGTCTTTGCCGCTCAGGTGGAGGAGCAGCAACCTGCAGCACCCGACGACGTCGTGGCAAGTATAATTGTGATTAAAGGCAGTAGAGCTAGAGCAATATTTGATACAGGCGCATCTAATTCATTCATTAGCATATCATTTGCTAAAACTCATGGCATAGAGATGGTATACAACGAGGATTATTGGTGGGTGAACGCCCCAGAACATTCATTCAGTGTCCACAATGAGTGTTTGGCGTGTCCAGTGCAAATAGGCGATTGGATTATGCCGATTGATCTGCTAGTGCTAGATCAGATGTGGGGATTCGATGTTATCTTAGGGACCAACTGGCTCTCTAAATACTATGCGGTTATAGATTGTGAAAGCAAGGTGATCACTTTTCGTGAGCCTAATCAAGAAGAATTGGTGTACCAAGCATGTAAAAGTAGGCGCTTCGCGGCGACCATATCGTCTGTAAGGGCGAAGAAAATGATCAAAGGAGGGTGTAAGGCCTATTTAGCAACCATGGTGGATGCTCGAAAGGAGTACCCAGAGTTGGGGGATATTCGAGTAGTGTGCGAATACCCGGATGTGTTTCCGGCGGAGTTTTCGGGACTGCCACCGGACCGGAAAGTTGAGTTCGTCATTGACTTGATTCCCGGGGCGACGCCAGTTTCGAAAGCTCCGTATAGAATGGCACCGGTGGAGCTAAAGGAGTTGAAAGGCCAACTACAAGACTTGCTCGATAAGGGCTTCGTGAGGCCGAGCGTGTCACCGTGGGGAGCTCCGGTGCTATTTGTGAAGAAAAAGGATGGCACACTTCGACTCTGCGTTGATTATCGTGAGTTGAACAAAGTAATGATAAAGAACAAGTACCCGTTGCCGAGGATTGATGATTTATTCGATTAGTTGCAAGGGTCCAAGGTGTATTCAAAGATTGATCTCCAATCGGGGTATCATCAACTAAAGATTAGGCCGAAGGATGTGCACAAAACGGCGTACCGTACGCGTTATGGCCATTATGAATTCACGATAATGCCGTTTGGGCTTACTAACGCCCCGGCAGCATTTATGGACTTAATGAACCGAGTCTTCATGCCGCTGTTGGACCAGTGCGTCGTGGTGTTTATAGACGACGTATTGGTTTACTCGAGAAGTGAAGAGGAGCACGAAGAGCATCTGAGAGCTGTGTTGCAAATACTCAGACAGGAGAAGCTCTATGCAAAGTTGAAGAAGTGTGACTTTTGGCTAAAGGAGGTCATATTCTTGGGTCATGTGGTATCGGGCAACGGAGTGTCAGTAGACAGGAAGAAAGTAGAGGCAATAAAGGATTGGCCTCGCCCGACGAATGTAGCGGAGGTCCGCAATTTTCTCGGACTCGCGGGCTATTACCGGCGGTTTGTGGAGGGGGGTTCGCCAAAATAACCACTCCACCAACGCGCCTTACCCATAAAAGAGTAAAGTATGTTTGGAGTGACGATTGCGATCGAAGCTTCGAAGAGTTGAAGAACAGGTTGACGTCGACCCCGGTGCTTGCCTTGCCGACTCCGGGGGAGACCTTTGTAGTGTATAGTGATGCCTCTTATGTTGGTCTCGAGTGTGTGTTAATGCAAAATAGACGAGTTATTGCATATGCATCGTGCCAATTAAAGAGTTATGAGAAGAACTACCCGATTCACGACTTCGAGTTAGCCGCGGTGATTTTCGCGCTAAAGCTTTGGAGGCATTACTTATATGGTGAGCATTGCGAGGTCTACACAGATCATAAATGTCTAAAGTACTTGTTCACCCGAAGGAATTGAACATGCGGCAGCGGCGGTGGTTGGAGTTGTTGAAGGACTACGATGTCACTCTACTATACCACCCCGGGAAAGCCAATGTCGTGGCCGATGCTCTAAGTAGAAAATCGGCGGAGAACTTAGCGATGGCGATTACGCCTCAACCGCTATTGCAAAAGGAGATGCAAAGGCTTGGGTTGGAAGTGGTAGCGCAGGGAGTGCCGGCTACACTTGCCGCATTAGTTCTGCAACCGACCCTATTTGAAAGGATCAAGGAACTACAAGCCTCGGATCCTTATTTTCAAAAGATACGAGGAGAAGTTGAAAATAGCAATGCCGAAGACTTTGGCATTGGAGCTGATGGCACACTTTGATTTCGAAATCGATGGTATGTGCCTAAAGATGATGAGTTACGAAGGGCGATCATGCAAGAACACACCAATTCCCTTATAGTATACACCCCGACGGTACTAAAATGTATAGGGATTTGAAAGAGCATTATTGGTGGCCGGGTATGAAGAAGGATATTGGGGAGTTTGTGGCGCAATGTTTAACGTGCCAACAGGTGAAAGCAGAGCGCCGATTTCCGGCGGGAAAGCTACAAAGTCTATCAATACCCGTTTGGAAATGGGAAGATATAGCGATGGACTTTATTACCGGTTTGCCTCGATCACAAGGCGGACACGATGCGATATGGGTCATAGTGGATCGATTGGCAAAGTCGGCACACTTCTTGTCGATACATACTACGTGGTCGGGAGACAAGTTAGCTCAAGTTTATCTCAACGAGGTTGTGAGACTTCATGGGGTTCCGGTATCAATTGTATCGGATCGAGACCCTAGGTTCACATCCCACTTTTGGAAGAGCTTGCAGGACGCGTTGGGCACACGGCTCAACTTTAGCACAGCATTTCATCCTCAGAGTGATGGACAGTCGGAGCGGATAATACAGATCCTCGAGGACTTGCTTCGAGCGTGTGTGCTATATTACAAAGGAGGATGGCATGATTTCTTGCCGATGGCGGAGTTCGCGTATAATAACAGTTATCAAGAGAGTATAGCGATGGCGCTATTTGAGGCACTATATGGTCGAAAGTGTCGTTCTCCTATCCATTGGAGCGACGTGGGTGAGAGAACGGCTCTTGGCCCGGATGTAGTGTGGGAGGCGGAGGAGAAAGTTCACCTTGCCCGTCAACGGTTGGCGATGGCGCAATCTCGGCAAAAGAGTTATGCCGACAAGCGGAGGAAAGACTTAGAGTTCGCGGTTGGAGACCGCGTATTTTTTAGAGTATCGCCGATGCGAGGAGTAAAACGTTTTGGGGTTCGTGGGAAGCTAAGTCCCCGTTATGTCGGACCATTTGAGATATTGGAGCGTGTGGGTGCGGTAGCGTACAAGCTCGCACTACCACCGAGACTCGCGGGAGTTCACAACGTGTTTCATGTGTCAAATCTCCGAAAGTATATTCGCAACTCGACACATGTGTTAGAGTACGAGCCCATGGAGCTACGTGAAGATATGTCTTATGAGGAGTACCCGGTGTGCATCCTCGGTCTAGAAGAAAGGAAGCTGCGGAGTCGCAGAATTCCATATGTGAAGGTCCAATGGAGCAACTATGCGGTGCGAGAAGCCACTTGGGAGCTTGAGGAAACTATGCGGAGAGAGTATTCGCATCTATTTGAGTCGACAAGTTAAGGTATGCGTAATTTCGCGGACGAAATTATTCTAAGGGGTGGAGAATGTAATATACCGAAAATTCGGAAGATAAATATCGAACTTTAGTCAAATTGACCAAAGTGCGAGGATGGTACACTTCGGAAAGTCCGAAGGTGTTAAAATGATCAAAAGTGTGTTATGGGAGGTTTTCGAGAGCTAAAGAATAAAAAATCTGCAAACTGCAGTTTTTGAGCTCTCTGGGACCGGTCCCTGGTGGGAGAGATCGGTCCTCGAACGCGTGAGAAATGAGAAAGGCTGAAAATCGGCTAAGTTTCAGAAAACCAGCTCTTAGGAACCGGTCCCTGCAGGGAGAGACCGGTCCCCGAGAGACCGGCCCCCAGTGAGAGACCGGTTGCATCGCGTGTGCGCCCTGCTGCCCGCGGGGAGAGTCCTCTGGGACCGGTCCCAAGTCGGGGAGACCGGTCCCCGAACACGAAATCTGCCCAGTTCAGGCAGTGTAATAAGATAAAAGCTGAGGGGTTTATTTGCATTTATGCAATATGTGGGTTATGTTATGAGGGGTTATGGGATATTTCTCTCATTTTCTCCCTCACACTTCCTCTCTTCTCTCTTTCTCTCTCTAGAAGACAAGAAGAAGAAGAAGAAGACAGAAAAGAAAGGAAAAGAAGAAGAAGAAAGTGGAGAAGAAGGAGTGAAAAAACTCCCTCTTCCTCATCTCTAACTTGGAGGGAAAGCTTTGAGGTAAGTTTTGATCCCTTTTATGGTAAAACCTAAAAATGAGAACCCAATGACCTAAAAATGGTTTTAATTGAGCCTAATAAGTGTTTTAAGCTTTCTTTTGCTTGTGGATGAGATCAAAACCGAGAATTGAGTGTTGGAGGTGAAGCTTAGAGGAAAGCTTCAACCTCTCTCATGGTAGAACCCAAACTAGGGTTTGGATTAAGCTAAGAATGGTTTTTATGGAGTCTCTAGAGTAGATTGAAGCTTCGTTTGCTTCCTAATGAGATCAAACCCTAGGTTTGATATATGTTATGAGCTAGGGCACCCAAATTGGGGCTTTTGCTTGTGAGGGTTCTAAAATGAAATTGACCCTCTAGAAACCTAATTGGGGGTATTTCCGACGCTTTGGTGCGCTCAGATTAACGTTACGAAAAGCCAATGTAAAGATATGAGCAAAATGGCTTAATAGGGCTTCGTTTTGCCGCAAGTGACGAACTAGGAGTCTAAAAATCCCAAGAAAATTATTGTAGCATCCTAGTACGCCTACGAGGTGGGTGGTGCTATCCAAACTTGTTGGAATTCCTTCTATGCTTAATGTGTCATTCATTTGAGCATATGTTTATATTGTTGCATGCATTATAGGGTAGATGTGATGTTATATATGTGAATGTTGTATGATGTGAGTACACGTGCTATTTGAAATGTTTGAGAACCTATTCAACCCTATATGTATGCATGAGATATAATGCGAGCACCCAATGAGATGATAGAACAAGCGACACAATAAAGCATAGATCGAGTGGCATTCGATAATGTAAAGTAAAGTAACATTAGAGTTAGTGTGTGTGGCATTAAAGAGAAATGTGATGCAAAGAACAATGATAATGATTAGAGACAAAAGAAAGAAAATGAAAGTGGCATAAAGAACGAGTAAAGTTAAAGAATAATGATTGTTAGAGTTAGCAAAATAAAGTGATGTAAAGAACACTAGAGTTAGTGTAAAAACAATGATTGAACTATATATCCTTAGAGTTAAGGATCGATCATACTTGCTATGAGTTTCGTGCTCGAGGGCGGTAGCTCCCTCTCGAGCGATGCGCTCCGGAGTTTTGCATCACGGGTTGGAGTAAACCCGAGGACGGTCTTAGCGGGAGGCAGCTGAGGGCCCGCGATGATGGACTTAATGTGGGCAAGTTAATGTGGCGAAACCCCCGGGTTAGCTGTGAGATTAAAGAACAAAGAACAAGAACAAAGATTAAAGAATAAAGAGTAAAGAACAAAGAACTTGCATACTTGCAAGATTTACATTGAGCATATTTTTTGCTTTATTGTTCGGACATATTAGCATTATGATTATAGTTGGTTACTATTCTGCTTATCCTTTCTATTATGTCTGAGTTAGTCCTAGTAGGAAAGTCGGTGAGATTGTGGCCGAACCCACTGAGAACTTCGTTATAGTTCTCACCCCACTATTCCACAGAGCCGGGACCAAGCGAGTCGGCGAGCGACCGCGGTAAAGGTATCGCACCCTAGACAGTGGCCACCCGAGTCGAGCTTTATATTTTGTTTGTAGTATACCCCTTTATCATCTTTTGTATTTGATGATTTAAGATGTTGATGTATAAAGCAAAGAAAGAAAAGATTGTAAAGTTTATTTTGAGACATTGTGATGTAAAAAGAAATGATGCAAGTGATGTAATGAAATGTAAAGAATCATGAATATGAAGGTTAAATGCAATGTATGTGATCAAAAGAGAATCATAATACTTGTGTAGATGTTTAGTTTCCTTTCTTTCACTCATGGCTATTGCTTACCTTTGTGTAAGCCGTTTGTGTATGTTTTCGCTAGTGCACTTCTTGTTTGAAAATGTACAGGTGATGAGCCTTGGGCGGATAGGGAAAACTCTGTCTGTTCGGCGTCTGTTTGACGTGCTCGGGCCGGCTCAAATTGGTATCGGTCCCGGGGCGTGACAGATATATTAATAATTATATATTAATTAGTAATGATATTTAGTAACAAGTGCCGCTACTTTATCATTTTTAGCGGCATTCACTAATTTATGCTGCTAATTTATCCTATTTTGCAACATTAATAGTAAATTGCTGCTAAATAATTAAATCTAGCGGCAATTATCAAGTAATGCTGCTAAATATATTAATTGACATGATTTAAATAAATGTTGCGGAACAAATATTGCGGCATTTAGCAATAAATGCTGCTACTTTATTACATTTAGTGTCATTTTTTATAAAATGCTGGAAACTTTAGCGGTATTCACTAATTTATGCTGCTAATTTATTCTACTTTGCAACATTAATAGTAAATTGCTGCTAAATTATTTAATTTAGCGGCACTTATCAAGTAATGCTGTTAAATATATTAATTAGCGTTATTTAAATAAATGTTGCGGAGTAAATGCTGCTAAATCATGAATTTGTAGTAGTGTCACCTCAGTCACCGTCGTCGGTCTGGGCCAATCCCAAATAGCATCAATCTTCTTTGGGTCCACTGCTACTCCATCCGCAGAAATCACGTGGCCCAAAAACGTAACCTCCCGTAGCCAGAACTCACACTTCTTCAACTTGGCATACAACTACTTCTCTCGCAGAAGCTGTAGCACAGTCCTCAAGTGCTCCTCATACTCGGCATCGCTCCGGGAGTGTATCAGAATGTCATCGATGAAAACTACTACAAATCTATCCAAGAACGGCTTGAAACACCCTGTTCATCAAATCCATAAATGCGGCAGGGGCATTCGTCAATCCAAAAGGCATTATTGTAAACTCATAACACCCGTACCGAGTCCGAAAAGCCGTCTTGGGAACATCCTTGGCCCTCACCCTCAGCTGGTGGTAACCTGACTGGAGATCAACCTTCGAAAAGACACAAGATCCTTGCAGCTGATCAAACAGATCATCAATGTGCGGCAAAGGATACTTGTTCTTGATGGTCACTTTATTCAGCTCCCGGTAACTGGTCGAACAAATCCTCGATTCGGGAAAGTGGGTACTTATTCTTGATCGTGACTTTGTTCAACTCTCGATAATCCACGCAGAGTCGAAACGATCCGTCCTTCTTCCTTACAAACAACACCGGGGCTCCCCACGGTGATACACTTGGTCGGATGAATTTCTTGTCAAGGAGGTCCTGTAACTGACTCCTCAACTATTTCAGTTCTGCCGGCGCCATTCGGTACGGAGCCTTCGAGATCGGCGCATTACCGGGAATCAAGTCTATGATGAACTCGATCTCCCGATCCGGCGGTACCCCCGGTAACTCTTCGGGAAATATATCGGGGAACTCCCGTACCACTATCAACTGTTCCAAGGTCGGAGTCACTCGATCCACTTCTACAACGGTCGCCAAGAATGCTGCGCAACCACTGTTGACCAACTTCCTTGCTCTCGTTGCCGACACCGTCGTGGCGAAGCACGAGCTCCGACAAGCCCGAGCTCCGACAAGCCCGATAAGTGAACTCCTTTTGTCCTGGCTCTCGAAATGTGATCACCCTATTCTTACAACCAATCGTTGCATGATACTTAAAGAGCCAGTCCATGCCCAATATGACGTCGAACTCCTTAAGGTACTTGAGTTCCAACATCCGAATAGGCATTATCCAGTCACCTATTTGTACTGAACACGATAAACACTCCGCATAGGTGTTAAATGTCGACCCAGGGCCCTCCACTCGCCACTTGCCCTTACTCGCCTCTATGACTATGTCATGCATGCGTGCAAATGATCTACTAATGAATAAGTCTGTGGCACCTGTATCAAACATAGCCCTTGAGCGAATTCCGTTAATCAAAACCATACCTGCCACAAGGCGATGCTCCTCTGCCTCCGCAGGCTTCTCAGCTTGGACCTGAGCCGTGAATACCCGGCCGCTCGGGGCCGAACGCGCCATCTCGAGCTGTCGTGGGGCCATCGCACGTCCTGCTGCCGCCGGGGGAGCTCCTCCATAATGAGCAGGAGCTGCTGGTGCGAATGCGATAGATGGAGCAGGTGAAGCTCCTCTTCTCGGGCAGTCGCATGCGAAATGTCCCGGTTACCCACACTTGAAGCACCTACCTTGGCGCTGGTCGCATCACGACATCGGGTGATCTTCGCCGCCTGTGACACACTGCCAAGCTCCACGGCCCTTTTGCTAAGTCCGCGGATACTTCGGGGGCTTTTTGAAACTTGCTTGTCCCCCCGAACCTCTGCCCTGACGTCTCTTACCTTTGTCCTTGGACTCGGCCAACAACTCGCGCTTCTCTCGGACATGGGCGTCACCGTGCTCCGCCCAAAGCGCACGGTCGAAGACCTCCGCGAAGGTCGTGAGCTTGAGTATCTGCACGGGCTTGTAAATCCCCGGCCGAAGCCCTCGCAAGAACCAATTGGGCCGATCTCGGTCATCTCCCACTACATTCGGGACACAGTCTATGATATGGGAGAATTCCTGCTCATACTCCGCCACTAAGCGGTCCCCCTGCTCTAACTTACGGAACTTCTCCTGGAGCTTCCGCTTCAACGTGTCAGGGAAATAGTTGGCGAACACCGCCCTCTTGAACTCCTCCCACAACATCGGCGGAAGGCCGAGAAGCCGATCCCACTTGACCCGCTTCCACCACACCTTCGCCGCTTTCTCCAAGCAGTGGATGGCAAGATACACCTTGTCCTTCTCCAAGGTACGCAAGTCCTCGAAGAGCGTTTCCATCGAGTCAACCCACGACTCGACCATCGCCGGTTCTACCTTCTCCCCTTCAAAGATTGGCAGGTTGAACTTGTTAAACTTCATAAAAGCCGCCAACGCACAGTCCCCCTCCGTGTCTTCGGCCGTCGCATCGGGGGTCGCCCAACCTAACGCCGCTGGAGGTACATTTGCCGGCGGGGGACGTGCCACCACCGGAACCGCCGCTATACCCTCACCCTCTGCCGCTTCGGGTACACGTGCCAAGGGCGGGGGTGGATCACGGCCGTCCGTCGTCGTTGCAGCTGTCGCTGCCAGTTGCCGCTCCATCAATTCTCGGAGTAGCCCAAACTGACTAGCGAGTGCAGTCACTTGCTCCCGCAGCTGCTGTATCTCACTAGGCCCAGCTCGCTCAGGGGCCTCAGAAGGCTCAGGCATCCTGGGAGGTCCAGCTTGATCTGGCACCTCAGAAGTCGGTGCCGGAACCAATCTACGCGTATAGCATCTCTTCGGTGCCATTAGCACCTAAAACGCAAATACTTGGTTAATCATCTTAGCCAATTACTTCGTCGCGACCATGACTCAAACAAAACAACAACAAAATCGGGCGGAAGCACACAAGTGTACTCGTCCTAGGCTCTCGGTATCATGTCGTCGGCCGCCGACACAACCACCTCAATACAAGAACTAATACCACTTGAATCCTCTCTAGCAACTACTAGAGACATATCACTAACTTCGACCCAATCGAATCACTTCCGCCACCGTTATAGGTTCACGTTCCACTCACGCACCTACAACCTTAGGGTTCACCAACCTAGGGTCTCCTAGGTCATCCTAGACTTTCTCTTTACTTGCTCTTAATTGCTCTGATACCACAGCTGTCACGCCCCCGCCCCGGGACCGCTACCATTTTGGTCCGGTTCGGGCGTGCCGGACGGACGCCGAACGGACAGCACCTCCCCTGTCCGCCCAAGGCTCACAACCTGATCATCTACAAGAATTTGCCCAGGATAAATAAATTCATACATACACGATCAACAGGGCACAAACAGTGCCAACAACAAAGAGCAAGAATCCATAAGCATATACGAGTGAAATAAAGAGAGAGATAACTACTAGTTATTACATCGCATTTGCATTCTTTTTACATTTACATCATTCTTTTCCTCAAAATGAATACATCATAGCTCTCCCAAAACATAAAGTATCTAGATACAAAATAGTACTCTAATGCATAACAGGAAGCTACTATGCTACTGTTCGGGCGCTATACCCTTGCCGCGGTCCTCGATCGGCACTCCCGCACTTAGCCCTGTAATGAAATGGGGTGAGAACTATCTTCCATAGTTCCCAGTGGGTTCGGCCGCCGACTCCACCGATCTCCCCACTAGGTCCAAGTAGGCAAAAGTAACAACTAGATAGATAGATAGATAGATAGATAGATATCCAAAGCAGTAAATGACATAATAGGGAAACTATGCTACTATGCCCATAATCACAAGTAATGAATGCACGCATCATTTAGTAAGAGTTTACTATCATGCTACTATGTCCAAATCATGTCCAATAAGCGATGTTCATTGACAATGCTATTCTTTCATTTACCCAATCCTTGGCGAATCCCTTAGGTTCGCCCACGACCCACGTCATCATCTCGTAGGGTAAGGAGACTCAACTCGCTCTCGAACCCGGGATTGTCTGCGAACATCAACTCTGTCCTAAATCGCTCGACACTCCAGAGTACTCGACGACAACTTGGATGGCTATACCACCCCGAATGGCTATACCACCCCAATGACAGACCGTGAGCTTGATCAACCTCTCAACTTGAGGACACCCTACGAACTAGGGCCAGCAATTCTCTCGGAACTCACCTATTCCGACAATAATGCACAATTGCTTAGCTATACTAAGTTTTTTATTCAACGAGTCATTTAATAGGGAATCCACCTATCCCTAAGTTCATATGCCACTAGTGTCACTTTACACTACATATATGCCACTCGTTCTGTTCACGTCAGTCACGATGCCACTCATCATGTCTCTAGATAACCATCGAGTCCATCTCTTTTTCTCAGTACTATAGGATTCAATGTCAAGACCCAATCCTCATCTCACCTATATATATCAAGTATTCAACTCATACATAATATCAACTAGCAAGCATAAGGAATGGAAAACAATGCAATCCTACAATGCATATATGTAAGAGATGCGAAATCATGGAGTTCTAAGACATAGAAAGGAATTCGGTTGCTTCGGGATGACACCCCCCACCTTTTGAGGGTATGAAGGTTCTAGAAATGCTTCTCGGCGTTCTTTACGACGATGCCTCGGCCTCCTTGGTCCAAAACGATGCTTAATCGGCCTTATTTCGCCGATATCTTTTCACCCGCTCGACGAATCGAAAATCCGACTTCGCCCCCGCGTTTAGGCACCTAGCAATTAGCTTTAGATGTCCACAAATGAGATCAATCCCATCAATTCCTAAAAATCCCAATTTGGAGCCCTAGGTTGCATCTATAGCAATATCCACCCTCAAAGCTCCAAATTCTAGCCTAAAGCATCTATTAAGAATGCTAGGGTTCCATTTGACCCATTTCTAAAGCTAGAAATTCAAAACCCTAGGCTCTACCATTGTTAGGGTTTAGTAGCTTACCTCTTAGCTAGCTCCAATGGGATGAAGAGGGATAGAGGAAAGTGGTGGAGATGATTTCCTCCAAGCTCTCCTACTTTTTCTTCTTCTCCTTCTTCTTCTTCTTCCTTTCTTTCTAGAGAGAGAGAGAGAATATGAGAGATGGGAGGGAAATAAGAGAGGGAGAGAGTGTGCTATCCCCTCTATACCCCTCACTTATGGCATTATTGCATAAAAGCCCCTCCACTTTTCCTCTATCCAACTGCTCTGCCTGAGCAGATTTCGTGCACGGAGACCGGTCCCTCTACGGGAGGACCGGTCCCTCCTTTCGAAGATCGGTCACGGAGAGCAATGCTCTCGCAGGACACTTACGGGAACGGGTCTGCCCCCAAGGGTCCGGTCCCCAAGAGACCGGACTGCCATCCAGAGACCGGTCCCCGAGAGCAATAATGGTGCGCAGAGGGTTTTCCCCGCGCACCAAGCTTACAGGAACCGGTCCCTCATACCAGGGATCGGTCCCCGAGAGCTGAATCTGCCAAGTGCAGATTTTTGCACTATTAGCTCTCGTGGACTCCAACTCCAATGCACTTTTGGTGCTTAAGACATCTTCGGCTTTTCCGAAGCATACGCACTCGACAACTAGTTGATTCTTGACGAAGTCCAACTCTTGGATTTCGAGAATTCACTTCCTTACACCGGGGATTCTTAGATACCATTGAACATTATGTAGAGTATTTGAAATACCCTGGAATCAAATTTCGCAATTTTTAAAATCTCTCTCATAGTGATAGAAAGGCCTCAAAATCAACAAGTTTTGATGACCTATAAGAGCTTTTTGTTCGTTTAATGGTGTAAAACAATCTAAATCAGTTGCATTTTTGACAAAAAGTCCTCTTCACCTCAAGTGCATGTCCTAAAACTCCAATCTTGAACTAAGGAATTCTAACCTCTATCTTAACTAAGGTTTTTATTTTGACCACCCATTTTTTGGCTACTTGATACCCTAGATGACAATTTTCAAAAATCAACAAATTTGATTCCTAGACATTTTAAATGCTCTATATCATGTTTGACTGTATCAAACGTTGATTTAAATGACCTCTTGTCAAAAAAATAAAACAAAATAAAAATTGATAGGACAAACAACTTTGTTCTCCTAAAAGGATAGTATCCAAGCCCATATATTACATTAATGTTTGTTTATTACATAAGAAAGATATTGCAAATAGTCCATCACAAGTATATCCCTATTTTGTAAGTATAAATAGTATTTGATTTGATTTTGTAGAAAAGATTTTCCCAACCAAACTAAAATTAGAAACTAAAATTCATGAAATTTGAAAACCAAACCAAACCAAATAAACTAGTACTAGTTGTCTAATCTAGTATCTTTCAATTGGGTTTTCAGACAAAAGCACAAATAAATGAACACCCTCATTGGATAAATAGATGAAATAGATACTTGTGAAAGAGCCAACATGACAGTAAATATACAATTTGATCAATGGATGATCGCAACCAATCAACCAGATTCTAAGATCTAAATTAAGTTTTGACATTAAACTTCATTTCCTTTTTAACTTTATGTACAAAGATTCACATAGTACATAAATTCTCTAAGACTACTAGACTAGGGACTGACAAGAATAGTTCACATTTTTTTCTTATATTAACGAGGTGAAGGAATTTTACCAATATTTTAAGTTCTCTTTAGTTTAGTTCATTTAACTTAAATGAATTGGTCGATGTCATTAGTTTGATAGTTTTCTCTTCAATTACAGTATAAGCAGTGTTTAAAAAAGCCCAAGGCGCACCTAGGCGCAAAGGGCTGTTGGAGCCTAGGCGCAAGGCGCAGGTGTGCGCCCGAGAGAGGTCAAGCGCGCACTTTCATAGAATTTTGAAATAAGTAAATAACCAAGAAGTGTCTTACTATACTTTCTAATAATTGTTAAGTAGTACTAAATATACTTTATAAAATTATATTATCACAATAAATATTCTATAATTACCCAAATAATCACTTTTCCAAAAAGAAAAAAATTAAAAAAAGAAAACAAGCCAAGCAACATATATGATAATTTTGAAAAAAAAAAATAACAAAGATAAAAGTAAAGAACAAATTATCTTTTTTATCTCTAAATAAAGGCCAACATAAAGGTAACTATTAATTCACAAACATATAGAAAATTTTGATGAAAAAAGTATATAATTATAAGCACAAGATCATAAAAAGTAATATGCATAAAAGTTTAAAGTTTCGAGCCAAAAATCATCAAAAAAACATCATGATCATATAAAAGCAGTGATTAAAAAAGCGCACCTTAATACAAAGGGAGAGGCGAGTTGAGTTGAAGAAGCAGAGAGGGATAGCCAGAGGCAACCGGATGTGATGGATGAGTAGGAGAGAGGATAGGTCCGAGCGAAGAAAGGGAGAGGGAGCAGACTCGACGAAAGGAGAGGGAAGGAGCGAACTCGGCGAGAGAGAGATAGAGTGGATAGATGTTTAGGTTTTAGAACTTTAGATTAGATTGGTTTTGGGTTTATTTTACATGTTTTAAACTCATTAGACTAATAAAAATAGGATCCAAACCCATTAAAGCATATATTTTTAAATCCAAACCTGGTAGGATCAAATATATATTAGGCGCACCTTTCTTGCTCCTTGCGCCTTGCCCTAGGCGCGCGCCTAGGCAGCCCATGCGCCCGCCTAGGCAATGGCGCCGGCCTAGGGGTTGTCTAGGCGCTGGCCATTGAGCCTAGCGTCTAGGCGCTTTAATCACTCAGTATGAGAATAGAGTCCAACTTAAGTGTGAACAACTTTTTTAAAGAAGTGAGGAGCAAAAAGGCGCGAGGGACTCTGAGAGGCTAGGCGTGAGGCATGCTTGCAAGGTAAGTGCCATAAGAAGGTGAGGCGAATATTCACACAATTTGTAATATACCGAAACGTCGGCAAGCTATATCGAACTTTAGTCAAATTGACTAAAGTGTGTCGAGAGAAATAGTTGGACAAAGTCCAGTTGACATTCCAACAATGTTGGAAGGGTTAAAATTGAGTCGTGAATGCGTTAGAAGGGTTTTAGCATTGCTCGACGTGAAATGGAGCCGAGGCACTGTCAAATTGCAGTCTGGGCAATGCTTAACCGGTGAAGTAGTGCTGCAGAACCGGTACCGGGCAGGCCGCCCGAGAAACCAACTCTCGGGTTTGGCCTTTGTCAAGCTGCTTAATCGGTGTCAATTCTGGGTAGTATCGGCACCCTGCAGCAACCCAAGAAATAGCAGCTCTCGGGTTTTGATCTCTGCTGAGCTGCTTAACCGGTGAGGCAAACCCGAGTACCGGTACCAAGTGCCGCACGCAGCTGGTTTAGTCTGCTGCAAATAAGAATAGTTGGAGGATTTATTTGCTATTGTGGCAGCCTATAAAAATACCACAACTCCTCCTCTCTTGTTCACAGCAGTGAACCCACCCTCTCCTCTTATTTTTCTCCCTTTCTCTCTCTAGGAGCTTTTGGAGGAGTTTGAAAGGGAGATTTGAAGGTGGATTTGGAGGAGAAGAGAGCAAGGAAGTGAAGCATCTTCTTCTTCTTCTCCTTTGGCTCAAGAAAAGAAAGCTTTTTGAGGTAAGCTTCATGAGCTCTCATGGTAGATGTCTAGGGTTTGGTTCAAATGACCTAGAAATGATTTTAGAGGAATCTTTAGTTGATGTTAAGCTTATTTTTGCTTAACTCAAACATCAAGACGGTGTATGTTGCTATAGTTCAATGTTAGGGCACCAAAATTAGGACTTTTGTCATAAATGGGTTTAAATGTAAATTGATCCTATGTAAACCTAATTAAAGGTATTTCCAATGCGTTGGGAGACTTGGTTCGAAGATCTGACGAATCTACGTAAAGATATTGGGGAAAAATTCCTTTTTGGCTTCGTTTTGTCTCAGGCGAGAGAATAGGCGGCTAAAAATCACGAAATTTGAACTGTAGCACCTTAACAACTGTTGAGCCAATTCGGCACGAACAGCTAGCACGCCGGGTCCATACCAGTACAATAGTTTCAGCGGTGCACCGAGAGTACATTAGGGGCACCAGAAGGAACACGAACCGCACCAAAATCGAGGGAGTTATAGCAACCGCAAGCAGTTACAGACGGTTCTGATCGGCCGAAGGTGGTCCAAAATAACTGGAGATAATGGCTGATCGTGCAAGGGCTATAACCAACTCAGGGGCGACTCTATAAATAGGTTCATAATACCCTAAAAAAGGGTCTTTTTTTCCCTGCGAACAAAAGACCACCCTTATTTTACCGCATCTTTCTTTTCTGCATTTACCGCTTTTTCTAGGAGTAGCTTGCTAACTTAGAATTCTGGAGTCTGTCTGCCCCCTGGGTATCACTCCGTTGTAGACTAAAACCACTCTTTCTGTACTTTCTACTGGTTCATTCAATAGAAAGTCATTTTCGGCTCTTCAGGCCGATCAGATCTTGTGCTGTGTTAGCCGTTCGGCTCATCTCCCGGTCGAGTTTCCGGCCTCCCCCGTACATTCGGCTCATCCGGCCGAACCAAAGAGAGAATAGAGCTTTCGGACTCGGCTGATTGAATCCCTCATCAGCCGAATCGCTTATTCAGTCAAAGGGTGCACACTTCGAGGGTCATCTTTCGGAGCCGTTTCAACCCCGACGCGCTTCCCGACGAATATCTTTGACTGAGTCAAGGGTCGGGACGATCGTCACCCAACAAATTTTTGGCATGCCCGGTGGGACCCCATTTTTAGATAAATTTACGTTTTTATACAAATTATGGCTGATAATAATGCCATGAATCTCCGTAATAGGGCCATTCCTAGAAATTCTAGGAGCGAACAGCCCAATAATTCGGAGAATGCCGTAGAGCGCCAAGCAGTCTTACCTGCCGAGGGTGAGACCAGTGGTCAATCTGGCCAACAGGAGCCTAGTCTGGCTCAGGCGCTTGGACAAATGACTCGGGTCTTACAAGTTTTGGACCAAAATAGTCATGCGAGTACGGCACGGTTGGATGCCGTATTGGCCGCAATCACGGCCTCTAATGAGAACATAGCCCGAATAGGGCAGTTGTTGACTCGAAATGATCAGCCAACATTAGGCTTACAAACGTCTATGATGGCACCGGTGTTACAAAATCCTGTAACACCGATAAATTGTCAGCCCCAATACCAGGGGGTACCATATCAAGCGGCTTATAGACCGGCTGTAGTTAATGCCGGCCAACAGCTAGAGATAGCTTGGGGGCTACCACCGCCTCCACCAGTAGCAACATACCAACCTCAAAATGTAGGGGCTAGGGGGCAGGCTCCAAATGCACAGGGAGTTAATAACCTCGTGGTACAAAACCTCGGTCTAGCACAAGGACCGAACCCAGCACTAGCGCAAATCCCTTTACAGGGGATTAATAATGAAATTTACGCACAAATAGAGGAGGCCATACGAAATACGTTTGGAGTAGGCGCAAGGCCGGCAATGCGGCCTGTATTTAGATCACCTTACCTACGAATATAGACGCAGAGCACCCATACCCTGCAAATTGGAAAATGCCGAAGTTTGATAAGTTTTCTGGAGATGAGACCGAGAACACGGTCGAACATGTTGCACGATTCACGGCACAATGCCGAGAAGCCGCAGCAAACCCATTTTTGAAGTTACGATTGTTCAATACATCATTAACAAAGATGGCTTTCACTTGGTACACAAGTTTGCCGGCTAATTTCGTCCGAGATTGGGAAGAATTAGAAAGTAAATTTCATCAACAATTCTATAGAACTAAGCCGGAATTATCAGTTGGCGATTTAGCCCAGTTCAAACAAAGGACAGGCGAATCGGTTGATGAGTATCTGAACCGATTTAAGACGGCTTGGAGCCGATGTTTTGTGAGAATGCCAGAGTCAGAATTTGCCAAAATCGTATTTAACGGCTTGCATTTTAAGATTAAAGATCATTTCGAAGATAAGTTTTTTCCAAACCTCTTCGATTTGGGAATTCGAGTTGCTCAATATGAGCAATTTCGAAAGGGTAACAATGAAGATTGGCCCAGATGGAGCCGAAATAGAGAATGGAACAAGGGAAAGGAGAAAAATCTCTCTTTCCTTGAGGAGTCTTCGGCTCATGAGGAGCCGAATTCGTCTGAAGAGAATGAAGATTCGGCTGATGAAGCCGAAGTATGTGCTGCAGAGATGGTGAAAAACCGTCAACCATATAAGTGCGCTTTGTTAAAACCCGTTAAATTGCGCGAAGCAAAAGCGCAGGTTTCAACATATACTTACTCGTTTGATGTGTCAAAGACCGATCTTATCTTTGATCCGTTGTTTAAAGATGAAGGATTCAACTACAGGAGGGTCAAATGATACCTCCCGTAGAATAGTTAAAACGAAGGAGATATTGCAAATGGCACCACTCATGGAGCCATAAAACAAATGAATGCACTGCCTTCAAGAGGCAAATTCAAAAAGAGATAAACGAAGGTCGGCCTCATCTTTGCCGATCAAGAAAATAAAGATTTGGAAATTGATAAGAACCCTTTTCCATCACAGGTCAATGTCGTGAACATGAAAGGAAAAGAAAAAGCGACTGGAAAAAGGCAGATCTAAGAAGAAATAGACGAGGGTCGGCTCATATTAGCCGATCAAGAATGAAAATAATGTAATTGATGAAAATTCGTTTCCTTTTCAGGTCAATATGGTGAATGTTAAAGGGAAAGAGATTGCGGACCAGGCGACCGCAGATAACGTGGCACATGCCAAAAGAAACCTTCGGCTTTGCATAAGGTGCAAGGCCGAAATGACGAAAAAGGACTGGAAAGTCATCATCAATGCCAAGAAAAGAGGCAATGAGTAGAATGAGTTGATGGCGTTTCCCGAGGAATGGGATGATATTCCCGTTGGTGAGTATCAAGAAGAGGAAGGCTCAGATGAAGCCTCCAACGGAACGGAACCGGAAGTTGATTTGGTTCAACATAAAAAGGATTTGCTGATGCAGAAAGTTCTGCATGACTACTACTACAACCGACGAGAAGAACGACAGAGCCAATGGAGTTATCCAGAAAAACCATTCAGCTCGAGGCCAAGGTTTCCTGGGTATCGGCCGCACTGGCAGCATCAAGCCAGGCCGAGACCAGAACCAGAATTCGAGGGAATGACCGAAAGAGACATAGAATTCCTCGGTCGAAGGTTAGTCAATGAACTCGGCATCCAACCTTGGCCGAGACCCTGGGAAAGGAGAGAAATCTTGAAGAATCATTTGAGGACCGTGAAAGTACCGGCAAACGTGCCGGTAGACAAATGGCATGAGGTAGAAGTGAAACCATCGGCCAGATGGCAAGGGCCGATGTTAACGAAAACACAAAAGCGTCGACAGCAAAGGATGCAAGCCGAGGCCAGACAACAATACGATGAAGCGAAGGGGATAAAATTGAACATATGGAGGTGACCTGATGAACCTCCACACCTTGTCCGCCCAATGCGGAATGATCATGAGGCAGGCGGTTCATCGCCTATCCCTTGGCTAAAATCAAAGATTGAACGGCCAATACCAGCTGAACAAGAAGAGAAAATGACAAGGAGTGAGCTAAAAGATAAAATAGCTTCTCTCGAAACAATCATCAAGAAAGAGAGATGGCCTCTTAAGGAGAGTGTCACGCCCCGGGACCCAGCGGAAACCCGCACGGCACGTGTCCAGACCCGCCATATGTCTAAAACATGTAAGATATGGATCCCGAGGATCTAAAAGGTAAGTAACACCTAGAGGGGGGTGAATAGGTGTAAAAACGACAAACTCGAAAATCTCGATGCAAATAAAACAAAGTAGCGAAAAATAAAACAGCACACCGAGAATTTAACGTGGGAAAACTCCAATTCGGAGTGAAAAACCCACGGGACCGATCACGCGAAGAAAATCCACTAAGAAAACATGAGTACGAGTGATTTTATCCAAAATACATGACTCAATTTACCGAATTCCCGTTGTCGATGGTCTTCGCCGGTCCTAGATCGATAGGAATCCTCCAATCGACCTCGTCGCAACTCCTTGCTGCGTCAACACCACAACTCCTTGAAGCATCCACCGAATTCTCGGCTTCACGCGAGATCCACGCGCCGAACCTCCTTCCGGAGCTTGTAGAATCGAAGATTTGTGGTGATTAAGCCTTAGAATCCCATAAGCGATGAGGGTTCACCTTTTAATCAAACACCTACTTGATTCTCGAAGAAGTTCTCGAGTAAAAATCGAGGAATCAAGTCGATTGTTGATTTTATGAAACTTGTTATGAGAATATGAGAATAGAAGCATAAGAACGGAAAAACAAGTTTCTAGGGTTTAAAATCAATACAAACTCAAAGCCATAGATTTTAGATGACCCCCATAGCTTATTTATATGTTTAGAAGACTTAGAAGTAGACTAGGATTGCAAAAAGTCCTTTTTAAAAAACCTGTGTCGTCCTCAGAGACCGGTCTTCTTGAGGAGACCGGTCTGTGAGAGACCGGTCTCTCAAGTGAGGAACCGGTCCCTCGCTGCGTGACCAAAATCACAACGTTCGGGAACCGGTCTCTCAAGCTTGAGACCGGTCCCTCGCTGCGTGACAGAAAAACCAAGGTTCGGGAGCCGGTCTCTCATCTCAGGGGACCGGTTGCATCAAAGTTCACGCAGTGAGGACCTTAGGGGAACCGGTCTTTTGACCTCAGAGACCGGTCCCTGAACACAGAAAAGTTCAGTAAAGTATTTTTAAAGCAGTCTAAGCCTTCTGAACTTATTCTAAATAAGTATCTTCACAGAAATCATCTTTTCTTCATAGCTTAGATGCCGAACTTTACGAGTGGGTCTTTGTTCTTCAAATTAGATCTTTTCTTCAATCTTCCGTAATCAACTCTTCAAGACTCCATTCAACACTACGAAATCCGCCAACCTATAAAATCCTTAACAATCTCCCCCTTTGGCGATTTCGTGACAAAATATATTACTAAGTTCGTACACAGCTCATAAATAATAAAAAGAAGATCATCGCAATCACCAAACGATAATCTCCTGCATGATCGATCCAGTAAAAGAAATTTACACTATTACAACCTTAATACAAACTCTATGACTTAGACATGGAGTCTTGAAGTCTTGAATTATTCCTGCAAAAACATTCTTAAAACATAGTCAAGATTCAAGTAAACTTATCAAGATCAAAGTATCAAGTCATAGTTCAGCAAGTCAAAGTTCATAGTCAAGCACAAGTCAAATTTACACAACTAACATAACTAAGCAAAGCTAAGCTAAATGCATAACATAACTAAGCAAAATGCCATCTACACTAAGCAAAATGCCATCTAAGCTAAATGCATGCGTCATGCGTCATCATCACCATCGTCATCATCACCACCACCACCATCATCACCACCATCTCCCCCTTTTTGTCAGAAAGCGCCAAAATGACAAAAGAGGGAACCCGGCAACTCCTAATCAGACGCATCCCCTGGAGGTAAATCTGCTCGGCAACACCCTAACTTGTCAAAAATCATATTCAATAAGCGCTTCATCTTGCTCACATCCTTCCGAATCGCAGCTTGCTCCGCAGACAATTTCTGAAGCTCCTCAGATAGACGTTGTTGCTCACGATACACAGAGGAAACTGAGATATCTTCCTCGGAAATGTCCATAGAAGGACGTGAAGAAGTAGCAGTAGCAGGAGGTGGAGCAGCAGGAGGGGAAGAAGCACGCTGAGACGGTGTACGAAGCTGCACCGAGGACTTCACAAATGTCCTTTCATTTATCCGACCCAAACTATGCTCATAAGATGTACACCGGACATCCACATCACGAAGTCGCAGAATCCTCATGATTATCAATGGAAATGGCAGCCTTTCATTTTGTCCAGAAGTTTTGATGTCTTTTGCCATCCTCCGCCAGATCAGAAACGGAATATTCATGTTAATATTTTTTGCATTTACAATATCTGGCCTTCCCAAGAGATACATATACAGAATACGATCCCATCTCAGAATCTTCGTGTTTGCGAGAGGCAGAATGTTGTAGCAAATCACGAAGTTTAAAAAACGGCACTCCATTTTGAAATCTTTGGACATAACCATAATGCCGTTTGACTCAGTACCCGGCATGCAAATAGTGTTCACTACACGATTCCAATCGCGAAGTGAGTCGAACCCAGCTTGTAGATACTCCACTCCGTCAGTCTTAGCTTCCATACCTAGCACTGATGCTATAGTATCAGGAGTGATGGATAACTCAACACCACGTACGGAAGTCTTAAATACGTACGGGCCGCCGTCGGAGTCACTCAGGTGACCAGCTCTCATATAAAATTCTCTGATCAACTCCAAACAGAAATTGGTTTGCTCCGGGAAATCACAAATCTGATGAAGATTTCCCTGTTCAAATAAATCCTGAAATCCCGGCACACAGCTAATGATACTGGCAACCCCAACATCTCGCTCACCAATGCAGTGTTTCGACGAGTACATGGACCGTCGAGCAGACGAAATATCCTACAGACTATGACGTGGTGGCTCAGAACCTGGTTCTCGAATTTCAACACCTCCGGACTTGCGACGATCGAGACGTTCAGTCGCCTTTCCTTTGCCTTTATCCACGACTTTTCCTTTTCCCTTGCCTTTCCCTGTATCCTTATCCTTAGCTAATACCTTGGGAACAAAAGCCTCCCAATCCGGCTCGTCCTCCTCAGAGTCGTCGCCTAGAGCATATTCGCTCTTTCATCTTCCGGTTGATATTCAATCGGCCGTTTAGCTTTGGAGCGCTGTCGTTTGCTTCCACGACCACCCCCGGCCATCAGGACCACAAGCACAAGTAACAACGAATACATTTTGAAGAAATCCCCTGTTAAACATAAAAATACTTACATATGAAACATAAGAATTTTTTTTTTTTTAATTCCAAAAAAATTTCAGCAAATTGATATATAAATGCTAGATAATCCTAGGAGCCACAATTATGAGAAACATGAACTAATCATGCAACTAAATCAGCAAAAACAAATTTTTTCAGGAAAACTTTGAAAAGCTAGGTTTTGATGATGAAAAACCTACAAAAATTGACAAAAAGATGAAGAAATCCAAGAGAAAGTGTAAGGAAGTGAATTCTCGAAATATGAGGATTGCACTCCATCCAGGATCGACTAATTGTCGAGAGTATACCCTTTGTGGGAGTTTGGAATGTCCAAAGCACAAAAAGTGCCTTGGAGTTGAGTCCGCGAGAGCAAATGAGGCAAATGGCATCATTGGGCAGAAGTTGCTCTCAGGGACCGGTCTCTTCAGGTGAGAGACCGGTTCCCCTGGCTGGTTGTAGCGGGGTTGCGCGATGCAACCGGTCCCTGGCAGGGAGGGACCGGTTCCCGAACGTGGCCCCAGCGAGAGAAGCCAAAAATTGGCTAAGTCCTGAAAATCAAGCTCTCGGGGACCGGTCTCTCAGGTGAGGACCGGTCTCCCGAAGACCGGTCTCCCGGGGAGAGACCGGTTCCCGAATGCGTGCGCCCGAGGGAAGCTCTCGGGGACCGGTCCCAAGTCGGGGAGACCGGTCCCTCCGCGCGAAAACAGCCCAGTGAGGGCTGTGCAAGGGGTTAAAAGTTGAGGGGTCTAAATGCAAAATGGCCTTTATTAGAGTGGGCTGAGCCCTCTCTCTCCCTCACACTCTCTCATTTCACTCTCTCACTCTCATTTCTCTCTTGCTCTCTCTCTCTCTAGAAAGGAAAGAAGGAGAAGAAGAAGAAGAAGGAGAGGAAGGAAAAGAAGAGGAAGATAAGGAAGAAGAAGAAGAAGGAGATCAAGAGGAAGGCTCTGAGCACCTCCATCTCCCTCTCCTCTTCCCATTGGAGTAGCTCTTGAGGTAAGCTACTAAACCCTAGCTTCTAGAACTTAGGGTTTTTGGGTTTTATGCCTTAGAATGGGTCAAATGGACCCTAAGCAAGCTTCTAAATAGATCAATCCCAAGAATCTAGGGATTTATGGGGTGATTTGCTATAGGTGCAAATCTAGGGTTCCAAAATGGGGTTTTTGTAAAAGTATGAGATTGATCTCATTTGAAGCCTTGGAAACCCTATTGATAGGTCCCAAAACGCGGGGGCGAAGTCGATTTTGGCATTCGGCGAACCGACGTGAAGTTCTCGGCAAAATCGGGCCGGGCTAGTGTTGATTCGGGCGAGGAAGGCTAAAGCCTATTCGTAAAGCTCGCCGAGAAGAATTTCCAAAGCCTCTACATCGATAAAAAGGTGGGGGGTGTCATCCGAAACTTTCGAACTCCTTTCTATGTCTTAGATTGCATTTAATCTCATCTCTTCATGTTGCATTGTAGGATTGCATAGTAGCTCCATTCCTTATGCTTTCTAAATGATAACCTAGTGTACTTGGAACGCTTGGTAACTAGATAGGTGAGGATTGGGTCGGAACGTGGATCCTATGATGCTAGAGATAGAGATGAACCCGATGGGGGTATTGATGACATAGAAAGTAGTGTTATTGTTAAAGAACCAACGAGTGGCATCCGAACATTTAATGATAACGAGTGGCATTAATGTAGTGTAAACGACACTAGAGGTCGATGGACCTAGGGATAGGTGGATCCCTTAGAAAATGCCTTGTGAACAATGAATTTAGACAACCTAAACAGCGTTGCATAATGGTCGGGAACAAATGATTCCGCGAGAGATATTGACCCTAGTGGTAGGGCTCCTCACTTGGAGAGGATTCGATTGGGTATTAACTCTAGTTGTAGAGTGTCCTCGCTTGGAGAGGATAGATCTAGCTCACAGTCTGCGTTTAGGATGGTATAGCCATCCAATCCCCACATGGAGGGGATTGTCGTCGAGTACTCCGGAGTGTCGCGCGACTAGGACCACTTGGAGGTCTGGACCACATGGAGGTCCGCAGACGGTCCCGGGCTTGGGTGCACTTGGAGCTCCCTCCCCACTTTGGGATTGAAAGGTGAGTCATGGGCGAGCCCTAGGGCCTCGCCACAGATTGGGTAAATGAAAAAGGTTTATAAATGTCATTGAACATTTCTATTCGAACATGGATCGAATTTGTTAGCATGGTAGCAAACCTTTATTATATGATGCATGCATTCATATTCATGATTATGGGCATAGTAGCATAGTTTTCCTACTACTGCATTTACAGCTTTCAGATACATATCTATCTATCTATCTATTTGTTGTTACTTGTGCCCACTTGGACCTAGTGGGGAGATCGGCAGAGTCGGCGGCCGAGCCCACTGGGAACTATGGAAGATAGTTCTCACCCCACTCTATTTCCAGTGGTAGGTTCAGGGCTGCAGAGAGAGGACCGCGGCAAGGGCGTCGCGCCCGACCAGTGAGACCGTGGTAGTATAGTAGCTTTCCTTTTTGCATTAGTACCCCCTATGTATTGAGAGAGATTCATGTGGGTGAGGTTGGAGAGCTATGTATTTTGAGGATCAAATGTATTCACCTTGGAAAATGATGTAACTATTGTAATAGTTAGTAAAGTACTCTCTTTATTTCACTTGTATATCTCGTGGATTACTTGCCCTTCTGGTTGTTGGCACTGTTTGTGCCCTCGTTGAATGTGTATGTTTAGAATTTAAATTTCTGGGTAAATTCTTGTACACATTCCTGTTGTTGAGCCTTGGACGGACAGGGGTGGTGCTGTCCGTTCGGCGGTCCGTCGCCGCGGCCGAACCGTGCCAAATCGGTAGTGGTTTCGGGGCGGGGCGTGACAGAAAGGAAACCAATAGATCCAAGAACAAGATCAAAGCATAAATATGCATCTGTCAGCAAGATCTCTAGAACAAGCATCAAAAAATCGGAAACGAAACACATTTTCGGAGTATATGATACAAAGGCAACAAAATCCAAAAATCATACGTCAAATCGGTGCTAAACCACGAGGAATGTGAGGCAAAAATGCTCTGGAGGCAAGAAAAGTGCAAGAGGAAAGACAGAGAAATTTGTGAAACGCGTACAAGACACACGAGCAAAAACCCCTTTATTGGGTCGGGCGGAGGGACCGGTCTCTTCTGCCTGGGACCGGTCCCAGAGACCAGAATTTAAAAAAAATTCAGATAAGCTCCAAAAATTCCAGCAAAAATATATAACAGTCCACAATGATAAATCAACAAAAATAACCAATTTTCATTCCCAATAACTTCAAATAAAATTTCATAAATAAATTTTGAAAAATCAATTTCAGAGATATTCAAATTTACAAAATTGTTGACCCGAAAATCAATGAAAATTCTTGATACATATAAAATAAAATTCCACACATTATGCAAGGTCTAGGAACTTATTGTATCATTTTATCATCATATTTTGTTAAAGAAAATGAATAAATAATTCGCCGAATTGTGAAATTAACATAATATGTTCAAATTGAGTTATGCACGACATTCGAGACAGGAGTGGCTCTTTGAGCATCTTTTCATTTGACATTCCACCTTTTATCACCTACAAAATGTATAGCTCTTTGAGCATATTAGTTTTACATTTTTTCTTTCTGAAAGGTACTTTCATTTTGTCTTACATAAATACTTCAATCAACATGTGGTAGCTGCACACACTGACCGGACGACCGGGGTGGTAGCTCTTTCCTCCATGTGGTGGTAGTTTTCACACTCCCAGCAGGGACGTAACTCTTTCCACATCTTGAATTTCAGAAATTTTCATAGCTAAAATTGGAAAGACTCCCCCTAAACTAGTGCAACCCTCAAGCCAAAAATATTATCGCAATTTCAAAAACAGAGAAAGATTTATTCATCTCAGAACTAATAATCAAACAAACAATTGCAACATTCAAAGTTCAAAGCATGAGGTGCTGAATTTGATTCAATATACTAAATGTTGTTTCAATGATTTGATCGTTTAAAAATATGCCAATAGAGAATAACCCTGACAGTGATCAATCAAAATTAAATATGAAATAATTCAAATCACAGAACAATTCATCTCCCAAAACAGCAGCATTATTCACGAAATTCAACCTCAAACACTGGAAATCATGCAAGTAAAAATGCAACATGCACATGATCTATGGCTCAATAGAATATATCTAGATTGAAGGATTCATACCAATTGCCTTTCTTAAATGCAGAAAACGCTTTTGATCCAAAGGTTTGGTTAAAATATCTGCAAGTTGATTTTCAGTTGAAATGTATTCAAGTTGTAAAACGTTTGATTCAACCAGTTCTCTTAAAAAGTGATATCTTAGTTCAATATGTTTTGTTCGAGAATGTAAAACAGGGTTTTTAGAAATGTTAATTGCACTTGTGTTGTCACACAGAATGGTAAGAGTGGTGGAAGGAATCCGATAGTCGCTTAGTAAGCTCTTCATCCAGATCAATTGAGTAGAGCAACTTCCTGTTGTAATGTATTCAGCTTCTGCAGTGGAAAGTGCAATACAATTTTGTTTCTTACTGTGCCAAGCAACCAAACAGTGGCCAATGTAAAAACAAGCTCCACTAGTACTTTTCCGATCATCTGCGGAGCCTGCCCAGTCAGCATCCGAGTAGCCGATTAGATCAAGAGATGTTCCCATAGGATACCAGAGGCCATACTCGGTTGTTCCTTTAACATACCGAATGATCCTTTTTACTGCTTTCAAATGTACTTCCTTAGGGCTAGCCTGATAACGAGCACAAATTCCAACACTAAATGCAATATCTTGTCTGCTCGCAGTCAAGTACAATAGGCTACCAATCATGCTTCTATATTGTTTCTCATCCACACTCTGACCTTCTGAATTCAATCCTAGTCCTTTGTTGCTTGTACCCATTGGAGTGTCAAAATCCTTTGCATTGTCCAATCCAAATTTCTTAACCAGTTCCTTTGCATACTTGGTCTGAGACAAATGAATTCCATCTTTTGATTGTTTAACTTGAAGTCCAAGGAAATAATTAAGCTCCCCCATCATTGACATCTCAAACTCGTTGGTCATTAACTTTGCGAAATCAGCGGCATCCTTATCTTTAGTAGCCCCAAAAACTATGTCATCTACATAGATTTGTGCCACGATGAAATTATCCTTCAAGTGTTTTACAAAGAGAGTTCTATTTGCTCCCCCTCGGTTATAGCCCTTTTCCAAAAGATATTTTGTCAAGCGTTCGTACCATGCTCGCGGAGCTTGTTTTAGTCCATAAAGTGCCTTTTTCAGTCGAAAAACGTGATTTGGAAATTTTGAGTCTATAAAACCTTTCGGTTGTTCAACATAAACTTCCTCTTTTAAAAATCCATTTAGAAACGCACTTTTAACATCCATTTGAAAAAGCGTGATTTTAAAATGGCAAGCAATCGCGAACAAGATACGAATAGATTCAAGACGAGCAACCGGGGCAAAGGTTTCATCAAAGTCTATTCCCTCAATTTGTGAGTACCCCTGAGCCACAAGTCTCGCTTTGTTCCGCACAATAGTACCATCCTCATTTTTCTTATTCTTAAAGATCCATTTGGTACCTATAATATGTTGTTGCTCAGGACGAGGCACTAATTCCC
>NW_017893413.1:0-52884 GCF_001540865.1 Ananas comosus
ATATTTCACTTCTCCAAATCCAATAAAAATAGTATCTCATACTATTTTTATTTATTTTCATTTTTATATTTAAATCCGGTATATTACATTACACCGCAACCTTACCGGAACCATTCAAATGGCTCTCCAACGAAATGGACACCGTAACTTCATGATTTTAGAAGTTCGGTATCTTACATAAGTAGCAGCCTCTGTAACCGAAACAGCTTGACAAGAAAACTACCAAATGAATCTCAATTTTCTCTTTCTCTCTCGCTCATTCTCTTCCTACTTCTTGTTCTTCTTTCCCCCTTGTTCTCTCTTCTCCTATATTTCCTATCCTAATCCTACATTGGACCTCCCTATTTATGGAGACTCAGAGGTGAACGTGGCGGAGGCCTGATCTGGATCATCATCGTAGCCATCCGTCCTCAGTGAGAGCTTATCATTAGGGTTGCTACTTCGATCTGGATCATTAGAGCTCTATTCGATTAAAATTCGATTCCAATCTGGGTTCCAACCATCCTACTCTTCGGAACCCATCATCGAGGGTTGCTTTAGAACTAGGACATTACAAAGTGGTATCAAAGCAGTTTCAGTCCTAGGGTGTTGAATCACATTATGGAATCATAGCAAGAACCATGGAGCAACTCGGGCGTTTGAGGCTATAGTAACAAGTAAGTGAAAGTTTTGAGGAGCCCAAGGATCTATCTAGATTGTATCTAACACCAAGAGGGGGGTGAATAGGTGTAATAGCCAAAAATCACAAATCTCAATGCGATAAAAATAAATGTGAAAAATAAAAATCACACCGAGATTTACGTGGGAAAACTCCAACTTGGAGTAAAAAATCCACGGGACCAGCACGCGAAAAAATAATTCACTAAGAGAAAAGATTACAAGGTGATTACCGACTCTACGGACTCGACCTCTCTTAACCTCCTATGAATCTCGCGCAATCCTCCAGGTTGTCCACGCTCTCACGTTTGAATCCACTAACGCCACGTTCTGAATCCACGAAACGCCTCCACTCTGAATCCACGAAGCTCACGATCCGAATCCACGAAGCTCACGATCCGAATCCACGAACCGCCGTCAATCACGCCGAATCCACGACGCCATCATGAAGAACATCATGTGTATGGTGATCTTTCGCTTAGAGTATCGATGAAAACTAGGGAAGAGAACTCCAAGCGAAGCGAAGATCAAATCGACATATAGATATGAAATTCCAATATCTCGATTTGATCTAAAAGAGGTTAATATGTAGAAAATAGATTTTTGATGAAATCCAAGCCTCTAAGGTTTCTCAAACATGTATTCTCGTGATGCTTAATCAGTTAGAGAACCCCAATAGCTTATTTATAGGCTTTAGAATCAAACGGAGTCGGATTAGAAAGTTTTTTCCGAAATTTCCATTATGTACCGATACACGTGAGGCTGTCACCGGTACACGATGACGGAACAGAAAATCTTACATTGTGTACTGGTACATGTTGATGGTTGTACCCGTACACAGTTTGTAACCGGTAACACGTTGATGGTTGTACCCGTACACAGTTTGTAACCGATAACACTTTCAATGTGTACCCGTACACAGTGTAGTTTTTAGATCTTTTTCACGTTTCGGGTTTCGCAAAGTTCCAATACACTTTCTAATCCACTAAACTTTGATTATATGATTCTAATGCTTATAATTAAGTATGAATCACTATAACATGAATTAAAACTTTACTTGAGCATCGTGATTTACGTCGTGAGTTATTTTCCAATCTCTTCGAAGTCTTGGATTCTTCGATCTTCGACGACGCATCGATCCTTCAAGACTCCGACTCACTTCACGAAACTTGCCAACACACAAGAATTAACAATCTGCCCCTTTGGCAATTTCGTGACAAAACTCACAACAATTCAAAAATTACATCTTAAAGAAAAACGAAGTTCAATTATCATCACCAAAACATTGAACTCCTTGCGTGTAATCTAAATACAATTTGAAACTCAAAATTACATCAAAACTTCTAAAATAGACTCTATGACTTAGACGCAACTAGGAGTCTTGAAGTCTTGATTTCCTGCAAAACAAATTATCCAAAACGAAGTAGAAAAACAAAATATTAGTCATTCTTATACCTTCAATGTTAATGTCCTCGAAGTTCTTTTCTTCTCCTCTTCTCCCCTTTTGTTCTTCAATTTTCTCCCCCTCTTTTGATCAATACTTGTACATCTATGTTCTCCCCCTTTTTGTCAAAAATTGCCAAAACAGAGCATATAGAGAGAAAACACACTAGAAAACATACTAGAAAATATATAGGAATTTTTAGAGAGAGAAAGAGAGCAATTTGATTTTGGATTTGGGAGAGAAACAAATGAATGAACCGGTTAACCGTTCTTAGAATTCAAATTTTTTTTCAAAAATCCTTCAAAATTAAATTAATTTCATAAAAATTTAGGATTGTACTCCAAAAATTATTATGATGAAGATAACATATTATAAGATTTCAAAATACATCAAAATATCAAAATTTTGTTATCAAAAATAACCTAATGATTTAAAATCATCAAGATGTAACAGTTAATGAAAAATGACTTATAGAAATTCGGCAAAATTGACACTAATTTGTCGCAACTCGTTCAAAATAGAGATTTAACTAATATGATACCGGGGGTGGCTCTTTGAGCATCTTTTCATCTTATCACCTTATAACTCCGAAAATTCTAAAATATTTATTTTTCCAACCTTTTCGGCTTTTTAATTAAATTCCATGTGGTAGCTTCACACACTTACCGGAAGACCCGGGTGGTAGCTTTTTCCTACATGTGGTGGTAGTTTTCACACTCCTTTTAGGATGCAACTTTTTTCACATCTTTTAAACATAGGAGTATCATTTTCCTTTTTTTTTAAAATAATTTCAAACTACCCCTAAATTAGACAATCTCACAGTTGAAAGTAATTTTGACAAAAATTTAGTCGATTAGTGAATATCTATCCATCATATCCAACACACACAACCAAGATGAATTAATCACCAAAAGATCAAAATGATTTCAAAATTTTGTTGAATATATGTATTAAGAATTCATATAATAAATTATCGTCAAAATAATAAAAAGTGAGTAAAATCGATAATTAATATGAATTTAATTCAAGATGAATTCCGGTTAAAACACTTTGAAAAATTCTAATCTCCCCCCCAAAAAAATTTTCAATCGTCTCCTTCCTCAACGAAAAATTTTAAATTCCCAAACGCTTTTCCTCAAAAAACAAATAAAATTCAAGAACCAAAAATCATCTAAATATGTAATGCAATGAATAAAAATATGCAACAAGCACCAATCAAAACATTTACATAAAAAAAATCAAAAACGAACTAAGATGTAGAACAAGGAAAGATATCACCTTTCCGAATCCAAACTTGTCGGATTTTGTGTTGTGTTGTCTTGTCGACGTTAGGTGCGGTTTGCTTTGATTTTTGATCAACCGTTGGTCATTTCGTCGCTTGAGGCTTCTGTCGAACTTCATATTTTGCATTAGAAATCCGGTTTGCTTGTGGCTTAGGTAGGACTTGGCGTTGTGCTCGACTCAATTGATTTTGCTTTTGATTCCGTGGGGGAAGTTGAGTTGTAGATGATGCCGATTAATGTTGCGAAGTTGCCAATTGATTCTTCTTTGTCTTGTTCGGGCAACTCCTTTTGATGTGTCCTTTTGATGCCACATTTATGACACACATTCTCTTTCAAAGTTGTTGAGACTTTAGAATTTGACTTTTGATCCTTCTCAACATACGTTCTTTCATACCCGACACCCAATTTGTTCGTTTGGCCTAATCCGAGCATATGATCTAATTTCTTTGAACCGGAAGAGAATTTTTGTATGTCAGATTGAAGTTGACGAACTTGATTGGTCAATGACTTGTTGGATGTGTGCGATTCCTCAAATTGTTGCTCCAAAAATCCAACCTTGTCTTTATACGATTTGATCGTTGATTCCGCTTCATCAAGTTTCTCTTGGAAGATTAAGTTATTCTTAGAAATCAATTCCTTTTCCTCCTCAAGAGCACTGTTCATTGTCTTCAAAGTTTTGTTCTCCTCTTCAATGTCCAATAACCGACGCCTCAACTTCTTATTGAGCTTGGTCATCTTTTTCGAATCAATAAGAAGTTGGTTGTATGCTTCCGCTATATCCTCGTCGTTTGACTCCTCCTCGCTTTCACCGATATCGCTCGAAGTACCTTGCACGGAAGGAGAAATACTAGAATTAGAAACAATTGAGGATAAGCACATAACATTAGACGAAGGCAAAGAATTATTAGCAAGTAAAGCAATATGATCATCCTTTTCTTCGTCACTTGAAGATGATTCACTCGAAGTAGAATCATCCCAAGTTTTTGCTTGCAAAGCCTTTTGTCTATAAGTCTTCTTAGAAAGACAATCCGTTGCAATGTGACCGTAGCTTTTACATTTGTAGCATTGGATTTTTCCTTCAAATTCGTCTTTTTCATTCAAAGACTTTGCAAGTTTTTTATCCTTAGATTTTAAATTAGAGGAATGCTATAACATACCGAAACATCGGTAATTAAATTCGAACTTTGGTCAAATTGACCAAAGTGCGAGGTTGGTAGACTTCGGAGAGGCCGAAGGCGTCAAATAATGCAAAATGCATTACTGGGAATCTTCGAGAGCTTTTGGAAATCAAAATCTGCAAACTGCAGGTTTTGTGCTCTCGGGGACCGGTCCTTGGTGGGAAAGACCGGTCCCCGAATGCGTAGGCAGCGAGATGGCTGAGAAATCGGCTAAGTCCTAAAAAATCAGCTCTCGGGAACCAGTCCTTGCGAGGAGAGACCGGTCCCCCAGAGACCGGTCCCATCGCGGGAGACCGGTTGCATCGCGCGTAGCCTGCGCAGTCCGCGGGAGGAGCTCTTGGGGACCGGTCCTAGGTTGGGGAGACCGGTCCCTCACTGCGAAAAATGCCCTATTTGGGCAGTGCACTAGAAATAAAGTAGAGGAGCCTTGTTGTAATTGTTACAACACATTATATACCCAACCCCCTCTCCCTTTACAGCCATTCACACCTCTCCCTCTCACTTTCTCTCTTTTCTCTCTCTAGAATCCTAGCACTAGAGCTTGGAGAAGAAGAAGAAGGAGCTTGAGGAGGGATCTTTGGTGGCTTTGGTGGTCCTAGAAGCTCTCCAATAAGAAGGCTTTGGTGGAGCTTGGGCAAAGGTGAGTCCTTAAGCAAAAATAAGTCTAGAGTTTGGGTTTAGATCTTAGATTTTTGGATTTTGATCTCTCTACAAGTGAGGAAACCCTCTAGAGACCTTGAAACCATGAAATCCATGGTTGTCTTGGACTCCTCTCATGGTAAACTTCTAGGGTTCATCTTGGATGCCCTAGAAATGGCCTAGTTTGCCTTAGGTGAGCTCCTAGAGGTTAAACAAGCTCTCTTTTGCTTGTTTTAGAGATCAAAACCTAGGATTTAGCAATGGGTTTGGTTAGGGCACCAAATTTGGGGTTTTTGCCCCCGAGTGTTTCTAAGGCAAATTGACTTGTAGAAACCTAATTGGGAGTACGCCCGACGCGTGGGACAACTCCGTTTAACGTTACGAAAAGGTTTAGATGGAGTTATTGATAAAAAGCCTAATTCGGCTTCGTTTTACCGCAGGCGAGAAAGTAAAGCTTCAAAAATTCCAATAAATTCACCGTAGCATCCTCTCAACCTTCTAAGGTGGGTGGTGCATTCCAAGGACCTCGGAAATCCCTTTATGTCTAAGTGTCATGTTTTTTAGCATAAGTACATATTTGAGCATTTTGCATAATAGGGTTAAATTGTGAACTTTTTATAGCATGATGTAAATTCAAATGCATGTTAAATACTAGCAAGAATGTGAGAATGATAAACCCTATTTATGCATGACAAGTGACAAGAACCTAGAAGGGTTAGTGAACAAAAGTGACACATGGACATAGATCTAGTGAGTGACATTGATGAGTCTAGAACACCTAGAAAAATAAGTGTGGCATTTGGCATGAGAACAAGAACATAGCACTTAGAAAACAAGTGTGGCATGAGTACAAGAATTTTGTAGTGCATATGACACTAGTGATAGTAAAGAATGCAAAAGAAAAGAATGATTGAGATATTATGACATTTCAACCTTAGAGTTAAGGGTCATTTCAGCATGGTCTTCCTTAAAGTTAAGGAATGGATTGAACTTGGAATCATCAATGTAGGATTGATCGTACTTACCTTTAGTCATTGCTTGAGGATGGTAGCTCCTCCTCGGGCGATGTGCTCCGGAGTCGACATCATTGGGTTGTAGCGGGTATCTCCCCAGAGGACGGTCCTATCGGGTGTGCAACCCAAGTCCCCCAACACCCCTGCACCCCCCCCCCACTCCCACACCCACCCCCCCCCCACCCCCCCCCCACCCCCCCCACCACCCACACCCACCACCACCACCACCCCCCACTCACCCCCCCCCACACACAACCACACACAACCACCCCCCCACCACCTCCACCCCACCCCCAACACCCCACCAACAAAACAACACAACACCAACACAAAAACAACAAAACAACACAACAAAAAACACAAACACACACACCAACAACCCCAAACCCCCCCCACCACCACAAACTCCCACCACACACCCCCACCAAAAACACACCAAAAAAACACACACACCACACCAACCAAACACCACCCCACCCACACCACACCCAACACAAAACACCACCAACAACACCCCAAAAAAACCAAACCCCACAAAAAAAAAAACCAAAAAAAAAAAAAAAAAAATACCAAAAAAAAAAAAAAAAAAAAAAAAAAAAAACAAAAAAAAAACGATAAAACTGATAAAAAATAGAATTGACTCGACGTATCCAGATATAAATCCTCGCTCACCAAAAACCAACGCAAAAAACTAACATAAAAACACAAATAACTACCCAAAAACCAAAATAAATAAGTAAAAAAACACCGATGATACACCCTAATACATTTAAATCATACAAAGTCCAAAAAAAACCCACAAAAAAATAAAATATATCGAGGCATCCGCATTTTATCTATTGCCTCCTCAGAACAGAAAGACAAGAACACAAAAAGTCTAAACTAGGTTGCCTTAATAGTTAGCTAATAGGAAAAATCTCAATTTCTTTCTTCTCCTTCAACTCTTCTCCTCGAGTCGAACCATATGGAAAAATAGTCGGACTGAAGATAAATAGAAAATCATATACAGAAACGAAACTGAAAATTTGTTGTAAAGAATCTCACACAACCACCTAAGTTCTGCAAGAGGCAACAAAAGCGAGCAAAGCAGACGACCTAGGTAATATCAAGCAAGAGCACCTACAGCGGGGCCCCCTAGTAGAGACACGCTCGTAAGAATGCTTAACTAATATTTATAGTAAATTGGCATCCTTTTGATATATCTCTTTACTGTGTATTTGCTTGATTCTAGTATCATGAACAATATTAATAATAAGAGTGTAACAGGATATCTTATTTTAATGCTCAAACTTATCATCTATTGGGAGGAATAAATGCCTAAACAAAAGCCACAACAAAGCAACAACCTGATCCCCCCAACACCACTCACATCACTGTCACCCTACAGACTCACTAAAGAGCTAACTTATCTACTTTCACTATTAAGCACCAATCATTTCTATGCCTCCCCGTTCGCAAGCTCAATTCGATGCAATACGCCTCCGACTTATGCAGCCTGTAATACTAAAAAACAACACCCACACCCGCACCCATAATTCGATATACCTTGTTTGACTTATTGGCGGCCACCAGGAAGCGCACCTCGTCCTTACGGCCGTCTGTTACACGACGCATCTCCGAATACGATTCCAAAACCCGATCACGCTGCTCCGGGCAACAATGTTAGAACGACTGCATTCCTAACTTCGAAAGATAAAGGTTATTTTTACTCTTGCACCTCTTCAATCCGAATCCGGCAAAACATTCCTTCGTGCTGATCACAAGTATGAATGTTCGAATCAATCGGCACTGAGACGAATAACCTCACCGTCCGGCACATTCGAGTCGTCTTATATCTTATCTTCTGATATGACTTCTGCCATGCCCCAACGCCTCCTGGCTTTTCGAAAAGACCTTGTACAAGAACAGAATGGGTTAGTAGACAAAGCCCATCATCCTATCCACCCTTTAGAACGGCGCGTGCTAAACTTTTCACTTTCATCTCGCCGGCCACATCGCATTATCGGTTTCGATGCGGACGGCCACCTTGTTCCGCGACAACATTCGCGGACAGAAGTTCGAAGAAACATTTCTAAACAACCTTGAACCCCCGCCGCCCGTGAATTTTCTCTCTCCAAGTAAACGCATGTATTGACGTAACATCTTGAAGATGGCGTATAATACTCGTAAAGGTTTCATCTTTTTCCAATAAAAAATCGAATCAAAATTTGCTTTTTACAATTTTTAATTTCTTGAACCTTTACTAAGCTAGTTCCTTCATGCGTAACTTGTAGAGTATCCCAAATTTTCTTTGCGGTTTCACATGCCGAAACATGAGTAAACTCCGTTTGCGATTAAGCATTGAATAAAGCATTAATTCCTTTACCGTTAAACGAAGATGACTCGTTTTCATCTTTCATCCACTTGTTCCGTGGTTTAGGAACGGTAGCATTATCGACGACTTCGGTAGGATGCTTCCAACCGAATTCTATAGCTTTCCATACCCGCTCATCGATTGCGATTAGAAAAGCTCTCATGCAAACTTTTCAATAGGCATAATTCGTGCCATCGAAGAGTGGTGGTCGATTAATGTTACCGCCTTCGGCCATTAGATATCAATATATCTAGAACCTCTCTCTGATACCAATTGAAAGTTTTGAGGAGCCCAAGTATCTATCTAGATTGTATCTAACACCTAGAGGGGGGTGAATAGGTGTAATAGCCAAAAATCACAAATCTCAATGCAATAAAAATAAATGCGGAAAATAAAAATCACACTGAGATTTACGTCGGAAAACTCCAACTTGGAGTAAAAAAATCCACGGGATCAACACGCGAAAAAATAATTCACTAAGAGAAAAGATTACAAGGTGATTACTGACTCCACGGACTTGACTTCTCTTAACCTCCTATGAATCTCGTGCAATACTCCGGGTTGTCCAGGCCCTCACGTTCGAATCCACGAACGCCACGTTACGAATCCACGAAACGCCTCTACTCCGAATCCACGAATCTTACAATCCGAATCCACGAACTGCCGTCAATCACGCCGAATCCACGACGCCATCATGAAGAACATCATGTGTATGGTGATCCTTCGCTTAGAGTATCGATGAAAACAGGGAAGAGAACTCCAAGCGAAGCGAAGATCAAATCGACATATAGATATGAAATTCCAATATCTCGATTTGATCTAAAAGAGGCTAATATGTAGAAAATAGGTTTTTGATGAAATCCAAACCTCTAAGATTTCTCAAACATGTATTCTCGTGATGCTTAATCAGTTAGAGAACCCCAATAGCTTATTTATAGGCTTTAGAATTAAACGGAGTTGGATTAGAAAGTTTTTTCCGAAATTTGCATTATGTACCGGTACACGTGAGGCTGTCACCGGTACACGATGACGGAACAGAAAATCTTACATTGTGTACCGGTACATGTTGATGGTTGTACCCGTACACAGTTTGTAACCGGTAACACGTTGATGGTTGTACCTGTACACAGTTTGTAATCGGTAACACTTTCAATGTGTACTCGTACACAGTGTAGTTTTCAGATTTTTTTCACGTTTCGGGTTTCGCAAAGTTCCAATACACTTTCTAATCTACTAAACTTTGATTATATGATTCTAATGCCTATAATTAAGTATGAATCACCATAACATGAATTAAAACTTTACCTGAGCATCGTAATTCACGTCGTGAGTTATTTTCCAATCTCTTCGAAGTCTTGGATTCTTCGATCTTCGACGATACGCATCGATCCTTCAAGACTCCGACTCACTTCACGAAACTTGCCAACACACAAGACTTAACAGTAAGTACCTTACCTACTCGGCACTTGATTTATCCCGTGAGTATAGATTTCGTGTGATTTGGAATCAATGCATGAGATTCAATATATGAGATTGTGAATGTGCACTGGTCACTAATCATGGAAAGGGGTAGTCAACAAACCTCAATACCTCCATAGATTTCTTGTAATTGGTTACTATGATAGTACTAGGTGACCCCCAAGAAATTGGTCAAATGAGGAATTAGCGGTTACTGTGATGGCAGAGGGGATGCGGTTGAGGGATTTGGACGAGCAAATTAACTCCCTGGAAGAGAGGATGCATGTACTTACCCATGATTACCAGGAAAAGATTAAGGTGTTAACTAATCAAATCTCGGAGGTTAGAGAGGTAGAGCAGTAGCACTAGGAGGCCCTAGAGTTAGAAGCGGCAAGGCGACATGAAACTATGCTCAAGGATAGTGCAAACAGGCATGGGGAGTTGCTCAAGTTACTCTTAGCCAGCTATCTTAATTGAAACCCGTGGCCTATATTCCTACAATGCAAATGGACAACACAGAGCTTAACCATTAGTCTGGAGGAAGCATGCCGTTCATAATACACGATAGGAAGGGGAAAGGAATTCTACCAAATCCTTATCGAACCACAGGGCGGAAGGGAGCTGAATGAAGCCTTCTAGGGTAACCTGAGAGGGCAACAACAGCCACATTTCCCGTACCCTAAGCTTGACTTCCCAAACCTCAATGGGGAGGATCCTAGGACGTGGATAGAAAATTGCGAGCAGTACTTCGATATTTTTCAGATTCCCAGTGGTTAAGTATAGCGACCACACACTTAATAGGGAGGGCGAAGACTTGGAAGCATCGCTACTTTATCAACAGGAATTGAATCACTTGGGATGAGTTCACTGAGGCTATTAGTAAGAGGTTTGCTCAAGCTTGTGAAAGATATCTAATTCAAGAGTTTACTAATCTAAAGCAAATTGGAACAGTGAAAGTTTACAAGGAAGGAGCTGAGAACCAAACTACTGTATTATAATCCCCACTTGACAGAGAAACATTTTTTTTTTCCTTCTATATAAATAGACCTGAAGGAGGAAATAATATCTTTTATGGACCTTAGTCATCCCAACTCTTTGGAGGAAGCTTATGAATAAGCAAAAAATGCACGAAAGGGTCTTGACCATTCGTAGTAGGAAAAGCAGATGGATTGCCAGGCCAAACTAGGTCAGTGTACACTCCTAGCCTATGGTAAAAATTGAGTTTAGCAAGTCGATGGAGGGAGGCAGATCCAACTTTGCTAGTCAACCAAGGTCGAGTTTTACTCAAAATCCCAAGTACAAGTAGCTCATAGAGCAAACGAGGATAGTAGGCCTTTGTTTCACATGTGGCAACAAGTATCTATTAGGGCACTCTTGCCCTAACAACTCCCTCAACACTATCCAATCTCTCGAAGAAGGAACGGAAGTGTATGATAAAGAGTGTCTGTAAGAGGGGGAAGTAGAGATAGCACTGGTTGAAGCAGGGGGATGTGTTTTAGAGGGGCACGTGTCAAGCCCCGCAACCGATCTTATTTGGTCAGTTCGGGCACGTCGAACAGACGTCGAACGGACAGCACTTCCTCTGTCCGCCCAAGGCTCAACAACAAGTACAAATCGAATAGAAAAATTTGCACATGCGGAAACATACATAATTGGCTTGCACGAGTAATATGATTATCTTTTAACTACATACATGCATTCAACTTTTGTAAATTCTTTTACATTCTTGCATCATTTCTTTTTACATCACATAATTACCAAAATAAACCTTTTTGCATTTAACATAAGTTCTTTTACATCATTCATATTCTCCAAAATAGGCCTTTACATTCTTTCATTTAAACATCTATAATCATCAAGTACAAAAGATGATATATAAAGGGTATGCAACTACACAAAATATAACCAACGAGGGTGGTTACTGCCTATTGCGCGATACATTTACCGCGATCGTCGGTCGGCTCACTCGGTCCCGGCTCTGTGGAAAAAGGGGAGGTGAGAACTACAACAAAGTTCCCAGTGGGTTTGACCGCCGACCTCGCCGACTTTCCCACTAGGTCTAAATCAGGCTTAATAGAAAAAGAAATAGATAGTAAACAACTAAACAAATGTAGCTAATATGCCTGAATAAGATATATCCATGCTATGCTCAAATAGAATGCTCATGATGAATGTAGGATCACAATTCCATTGCTCAATCTCCTGGCTAACCCGTAGGTTTCGCCCTGAACAAACTCACTGTGAGGAAGTGAATTCTCGAAATCCGAGAATTTGTACTTCATCCAGGATCGACTAACTGTCAAGAGAATACCCTTTGTGGGAGTTAAAAACGTCCAAAACACAAAAAGTGCTTTGGAGTTGAGTCCGCAAGAGCGAATAAGCAAAAATCTGGACTTGGCAGATTTTGCTCTCGGGGACCGGTCCTTGGAGGGGAGGACCGGTCTCTGTAGCTACAGTCGCGGGGTTGCTTGGTGCAACCGGTCCCTGAGCTCGGGGGGGGGGACCAGTCCCCGTAGGTGAAAACCGCGAGAATAGCCTAAATTTGGCTAAGTCCTGAAAGTTCCCCTTTCGGGAATCGGTCTCTCAGGAAGGACCGGTCTCCCAGGGACCGGTCCCTCGGGTGAGGACCGGTTCCCATACGCGAAAAATCCCCAGGCCGCAGGGAGGGCTCTCGGGGACCGGTCTCCCCGACGAAGGACTGGTCCCTCTGGGCGAAAACAGCCAAGTGACAGCTGCTTGAGAGATGAAAAGTTGAGGGGTTTAAATGTAAAATGGCCATTATATGAGGGGTGTATATGGGAAAATACCCTCACACCCTCAGCCTCTCATCTCTTTCTCATCTCTCACACTCTCTTTCTCTCTCTCTCTCTCTAGAAAAGAAAGGAGAAAAAGAAGAACAAGAAGGAGAGGAAGGAAAGGAAGATGAAGAACAAGAAGGAGAAGAAGAAGGAGATCAAGAGGAAGGCTTTGGACACTTTCATCTCCCTCTCATCTTCTCTTTGGTGTAGCACAAGAGGTAAGCTCTTGAACCCTAGTATGGTAGAACTTAGGGTTTTGGGTTTTGATGCTTTGGAATGGGTCAAATAGACCTTAAGCATGCTTCTAAGTAGATCAATCCCAAGAATCTAGGGATTTATTGGTGGTTTGCTATAGGTGCAAACCTAGGGCTCCAAAATGGGATTTTTGTGAAAGTATGAGATTGATCTCATTTGAAGCCTTGGAAACCCAATTGCTAGGTCACAAAACGTGGGGGCGAAGTCGGTTTTAGCATTCGGCGAGTCGGCGTGAAGTTCTCGGCAAAATAGGGCCGAATTAGCATCGACTTGGGCAAGGAAGGCTAAAGCCTTTTCGTAAGGTTCGCTGAGAATAATTTTCAAAGCCTCTACATCGATTAAAGGTGGGGGGTGCCATCCCGAAGCCTTCGAACTCCTTTCTATGTCTTAGATTGCATTTAATCTCATCTCTTACATGTTGCATTGTAGGATTGCATAGTAGCTCCATTCCTAATGCTTTCTAATTGATAACCTAGTGTACTTGGAACGCTTGGTAACTTAGATATGTGAGGATTGGGTCAGAACGTGGATCCTATGACGCGAAAGAAAAGAGATGAATCCGATGGGGGTGTTGATGACATAGAAAGTAGTGTTAATGTCAAAGAACAAACGAGTGGCACCCAAATATTAAGGAATAACGAGTGGCATTAATGTAGTGTAAATGACACTAGAGGTTTGAGAACCTAGGGATAGGTGGATCCCTTAGAAAATGCCTTGTGGATAAAAAACTTAGTAAACCTAAGTACCCTCACATGGAGAGTTTGTCGATGAGTTATTGAGACATTGACCCTAGTTGTAGGGTATCCTCACTTGGAGAGGATTTGATTGGATTGTTGACCCTAGTTGTAGAGCATCCTCACTTGGAGAGGATTTGATTGGGTTGTTGACCCTAGTTGTAGGGTATCCTCACTTGGAGAGGATAGATCTAGCTCACAGTCTGCTTTTGGGATGGTATAGCCATCCATATCCCCACATGGAGGGGATTGTCGTCGAGTACTCCGGAGTGTCGCGCGACTAGGACCACTTGGTGGACCGGACCACATGGAGGTCCGCAGACGGTCCCGAGCTTGGGTGCATTTAGAGCTCCCTCCCCACTTTGGGATTGAAAGGTGAGTTATAGGCGAGCCCTAGGGCCTCGCCACAGATTGGGTAAACGAAAAAGTTAAAGGTTTAATAATGTCATTGAACATTGCTATTCGAATATGGATCGAATTTGTTAGCATGGTAGCAAACCTTTATTATATGATGCATGCATTCATATTCATGATTATGGGCATAGTAGTATAGTCTTCCTACTATTGCATTTTCTGCTTTGAGATATCTATCTATCTATCTACCTGTTGTTGCTTGTGCCCACTTGGACCTAGTGGGGAGATCGGTAGAGTCGGCGGCCGAGCCCACTGGAAACTATGGAAGATAGTTCTCACCCCACTCTATTTCCAGTAGTAGGTACAGGGCTGTTGAGAGAGGACCGCGGCAAGGGTATCGCGCCCGATCAGTGAGACCGTGGTNAAAATAGTTCTCACCCCACTCTATTTCCAGTGGTAGGTACAGGGCTGTCGAGAGAGGACCGCGGCAAGGGCATCGCGCCCTATCAGTGAGACCGTGGTAGTATAGTAGCTTTCCTTTTTGCATTAGCACACCTATGTATTTGAGAGAGTCATTGTAGGTGAGGACTTGGAGAGCTATGTATTTTGGATGAAAAATATAATCATTTAAAGAAAATGATGTAATTGAAAAGGATGAACTATTGCAATAGTTAGTAAAGTACTCTCTTTATTTCACTTGTTTTTACTTGTGGATTACTTGCTCTTTATATTGTTGGCACTGTTTGTGCCATTGTGAATGTGTATGTTTAGAATTTAATTTTCTGAGTAAATTCTTGTGCACATTCCCGTTGTTGAGCCTTGGTCGGACAGGGGAGGTGCTGTCCGTTCGGCAATCCGCCGCCGCGGCCGAATCGTGCCAAATGGGTAGTGGTTTCGGGGCGGGGCGTGACACTCACCAACTCAAATCCCTACTATCAGGGAGATACTCGCTATGACCCGACGGGACTGTCCTCTAGGGAGATACTCGCTACGACCCAGTGATGACTACTCCGGAGCTCATCGCTCGAGGGGGTGCGACCGCCCTCAAGCCAAGACTTATAGGTGAGTATGATCATTCCTTAACTTTAAGGATTCCAAATTCAATCCAATCCTCACTATGAGGATGCAATGCTCATATGACCCTTAACTATAAGGTTGTTATGTCATAATGCCAACTATCTCACTTTACTTGCATTTCTTTAACTTTCATGATGCCACACACACTAAGTGTTCTTTAACTCATTTTCATGCATTCATTGTTCTTATTAATACGACACTAAGTGTTCAACTCTAGCATTCAAAATTCATTGATGCCACTCAACTAAGAGTCCAATCTCTAGCATTCATTTGTTTACTAATGCCACATTTCATATGTCATAATATCATTCGGTTCTTTACCTCATCTAGATCTTTGTCACTTTTCATGCATACATAGGGTTTTACATGTTTTCACTAGCTCACAATGTCTCAAATGCATCTTATACTCAAAGCATGCAATCGTACCCATTCTACTAACCCTACAATGCATGAACAAGGTATACATACATATGCTAAAAAATGACACTTTAGATATAAAAGAAAATTCAATAATTTTGGAAGGCACCACCCACAACGTATAGTTGTAGAGGTGCTACGGTTCAAATCTCGTGATTTTTGAGCGCCTATTCTCTCGCCTGCGGCAAAACAAAGCCAAATTAGGCTTTTTTTTCAATATCATTATGTAGACTCGTCGGATCGGCGAACGGAGTCCATAAATGAGTTAGAAATATCCCCAATTTGATTTCTATAAGGTCAATTTGCCTTTAAACCAACTTAGGGCAAAAGTCCCAATTTTGGTATCCTAACAATGTCATTTGCCCAATATACCATTTTGATCTCTAAGCTAAACAAAAGAGAGCTTAATCATCTTCTAGAAACTTATCTAGAACCATTTTTAGGTCATTCAAACCATCCCTAGGGCATATAAATCGAACCCTAGAAATCCACCATGAGAGCACATGAAGAAAACATGGTTTTCATGAATTTCATGGCCTCTACTAGGTTTCTATACATGTAAGAAGATCAAAACCAAAGGGTTTAGGGCATAAAACCAAGCCCTAGCCTTAATCTTACAAGAAACCTCACCTTAGTCCACTAGCTCTCCAAGGTCCACCTTGTAGGAGAGCTCTAGGTCTTCTAATCCTCCAACAATCTCCTCCAAATCTTTCTCCAACTCCTCCAAATCCACTTTGGGAGAGTTCTCTTGAGAGAAAAAGAGAGAAATGAGAGAGGAAGAGGTAGTTCACTACTGTGAAGGGAAGAGAAGAAGGTGGGGCCTTTTTATAAGCTGCTACAATAGCAAAAAGACCCTCCATTTTCTTTTATTTGCAGCAGATCAAATTCTGCTACGAAGGACACTTGGTACCGGTACTAGCTATTTTGTCACTGGTTACACGATTACGCACAACCAAACCCGAGAGCTGCAATCTCGGGTAACAGACTTGGTACCGGTACAAACCAGGGGTGTCACCGGCTTAACAGCCAAAAACTCTCAAACCCGAGAGCAGCTATTCTCGGTCTGCTGCCTGGTACCGGTACCACCTCAATGCATTACCGGTTACAACATGCCCAGACTTCATTATCGCATTGTTTCGATTCCAATTCGTGCCGAGCAATGCTAATACCTTTCTAACTCACTTGGAACTCAACTTTAACCCTTCCAACATTGTTAGAATGTTAAGTGAACATTGTCCAACTATTTCTCTCGAACACTTTAGTCAATTTGACTAAAGTCCGATATACTCTACCGAAGTTTCGGTATATTACAGCACGAGATAGGGGTATCTGTGGATGCGCTAAGTAGAGAAAGGCAACATGATACAATTAAAATCTTAGGCAAAGCGGATAACAAAGCCCTTATTTTCTTGATCGACACAGGGAGCACCTACAATTTTATTGACCTGCACGTAGCAAGAGAAGTGAAGGCCCTTTTAGAAGTTGCACCCTGACTGTAATATACCGAAACCTCGGTAGGTTATATCAAAATTTAGTCAAATTGACCAAAGTGTGCGAGAGAAATAGTTGAATAAAGTCCATTTGACATTCTAACAATGTTGGAAGGGTTAGAGTTGAGTTTCAAGTGAGTTAGAAGGGTTTTAGCATTGCTCGGCGCGAAATGGAGCCAAGTACTGCCAAACTCAAGTCTGGAGCATTGTTAACTGGTGAAGCATCAGGGCCGTACCGGTACCAGACTGGCCACTCGAGAAGCCAGCTCTCGGGTTTGGCCTCTGTCAAGCTGTTTAACCGGTGACTAAATCAGGTAGTACCGGTATCAGGCAGCAAACCGAGAAACAGCAGCTTTCGGGTTTGAGCAGATTACCAGGGGCGTACCGATGATGCAATCCTGCGTACCGGTATGCAGTGCTGCGAACATTAGGCTAGGTCTGCTGCAAATAAAAAGAGTTGGAGGGCTTAAATGCTATTGTAGCAGCTTATAAAAATGCCCTACCTTCTCCTCTCTTATTCACAGCCAAAAACACACCCTCCTCTCTCATTTTTCTCCCTCTCTCTCTCTAGGAACTCTCTTAGAGGTGGATCAAGAGGAGATTTGAAGGTGGATTTGGAGGAGATTTGAAGTTTTGGAAGATCTAGAGCTCTCCTATAAGGTGGAGCTTGTAGAGTTCATAGGCTAAGGTGAGGTTTCTTGTAAGATTGATGTTAGGGTTTGGTTTTATACCTTAGAACACTTGGATTTGATCTTCTTACATGAAAGGAAACCTAGTAGAGACCATGGAACTCCTGAAAATCCATGTGTCTCCATGAGCTCTCATATTAGAATTCTAGGGTTTGTTTTAAATGCCCTAAGAATGGTTTAGATAACCTAGAAATGGTTTAAGCTGAACCTCTAGATGGAAGTAAGCTTGTTTTTGCTTACCTTAGANGAGATCAATATGGTGTATTGTGATATATGACATTGTTAGGGCACCAAAATTGGGGCTTTTGCCCTAGGTTGGTTTAAAGGTAAATTGACCTTGTAGAAACCAAATTGGGGATCTTTCCAACTCGTTGGTGGACTCGGTTCGCCGATCCGACGAGTCTACGTAAAGATATTGAGAAAAAGCCTAATTTGGCTTCGTTTTGCCGCAAGCGAGAGAATAGGTGCCCAAAAATCACGAAACTTGAACCGTAGCACCTTTACAACCATACAAGGTGGGTGGTGCTTTCCAAAATTCTCGAATTTTCTTCTATGTGTAAAGTGTCATTTTTGAGCATATGTATGTATAGTATCTTCATGCATTGTAGGGTTGATTTGAGATATGTTATTTGTATACTTGTAGTATAAAAATGCAATTGAGATGTTGAATGAAAGTGTAAACCCTATGCGTGCATGAACGATGACAAGAACCTAGATGTGACAAGAATCTAGTGACATTAGAGACATAATAACATTATGACATGAATGGTTGTGTGGCATTAATGAGTATTGAATGCTAGAGACAAACACATAGTGTGTGTGGCATTAACGAGTCAAGAATGCATAAGAACGAGCACAAAGAACATTTAGTGTGTGGCATTAATGAATGAGTATAAAGAACGCAAGACAATCGCATATGTGACATAGCATCCTCAAAGTTGAGGCATCCTTATAGTTAAGGAATGGATTGAACTTGATATCCTTAAAATTAAGTATTTGAATCATACTCACCTATAAGTATTGGCTTAAGGGTGGTAGCTCCCCCTCGAGCGATAAGCTCCGGAGTAGTCATCACTGGGTTGTCGCGAGTATCTCCCCAGAGGACGGTATCGTCGGGTTGTTGCGAGTATCTTCCCGATATTAGAGATTTGAGTTGGTGAGTCTATTGAGGGCGAAACCTACGGGTTAGCCAAGAGATTGAGCAATGGAATGGTGATCTTGCATGCATCATGAGCATTCTATTTGAGCATATCATTGATTATATCATGTTCAGGAATATTAGCTACATTTGTATAGTTTCGTTACTATCTATCTGTTCATTCTTCTATTATGCCTGATTTAGATCTAGTGGGAAAGTCGGCGAGGTCGGCGGCCGAACCCACTGGGAACTTTGTTATAGTTCTCACCCTACTATTTTCCACAGAGCCGGGACCGAGTGAGCCGGCCAACGATCGCGATAAAGGTATTGTGCCATAGACAGAGACCACCCAAGTTGGTTTTCATATTTTGTATAGTTGCACACCCCTTTATATCATCTTTTGTACTTTGATGATTATAAATGTATGAATGATGCAAATGTATTAATGAAAGAATGTAAAGAGTCCTATTTTGGAGTTCATGTGATGTAAAAGAAATGATGAAAAGAATGTGAATGTTGAATGCATGTATGTGATTAAAAGTTGATCATATTACTTATATATTGTTTAGTTTAGTACTTTCACTTTTGGCTATTGCTTGCCCTCGTGCAAGCCATGTATATCTTTGTTCCGCTGTGTAGAATTTATATATACATGATTTATACTTGTGTTGATTATACTTGTGTTTAGCCTTGGGCGGACAGGAGAGGTGCTGTCCGTTCGGCGTCTGTTCGACGTGCCCAAACCGACCAAATAGGCCGGGCTCGGGGTGTGACACTAACTGATAGTAACAATGGCAAACGGGCACAAAGTCATAAGCAAACTTAGATGCCTTAGATTTAGTTGGATCATGCAGGGGTAGCCATTCAAAACTGACCTGAGGGTAATTAGGTTGGAGAGGTCCAGCATTGTATTAGGAATAGATTGGCTCAAGTCCTATGGACAAGTTACATTTGATTTCACACACAACTCCATAGCCATCACTAAGGATGGTCAACCCCTGGTCCTCAAGGGATAGTCGAAGGGGCCAAACTCAAGTATATTTCGACTGCTCACTGGTATTAGGATGGATTACAAAGAGAATCTTATATTATCGACCAGTGTATGCAAATAAGTAGTAGCAATATAGAGCCCCAAATACCCCTGAAGTTATAGCCACTACTTGACTATACCAGGATGTGTTCAGGGAACACAAAGGGTCCCCTAACCACGGTTTCACGATTATAAGATATCCTTACAGTAAGGAACAACACTTGTCAAACTAAGACCCTATAAATATTCTCATGAACTGAAGGGAGAAATAGAGAGACAGTTCAGTGAGATGCTGGAGTAGTTAGTCACCACACAAATCTCACAGTTGAGAGTTTCCTGTTTCATCAAAATAGGCAAACACCATAATCTTCTTTTTCTTTCAAAAGAAACAATAATAATAAATTTTGCCATATTCAATACACATAAGACCTTTAATTAATTTCCATTCAAACACATGCATCCAAGATAGAACATAGCATATAGTCTTTCAATATTGTACTAAAGCATTCTTATTCAAAATGGTAAGAAAATGACTAAAGTATCATCTTATTGAAAAAACTATCAATTAGCATGTACAACCATTAATATTTTATAGAAGTTTAAATAGTAAAATAATTCTACTTTCTTCTTCTAACTTTTTTTTCATTTTGAAGAATTTTAAAGTAAACATATTTAAACAAGAAAATGACCGAATCAAATACCATTGCAATAACTTGATTCTCTGATACCAATTACTACTAGAAAAATGCGGATAATACCTGATGCCATGGTGAAAGTATATTTGAGGATTGTCCTATTGGCATTCGGTTAAACCGAATTGGATGCGCCAATGATGGGGCTCGATCTAAATTGAAAAGCTAATTAGAGATATATTCTAACCATATTAGGATAACAATTATAAACAAATTCGGCCTACTCTCTTACTTACATATTAGAATTTTGGGATCCCTTATAGATATATAGGTTATTCTCTCATAAAAACAACAAGAAAAATAGAGAAAAATACTAATAAATTCGTGAGTAATTCGTAAGCCGTCTTGTGAGAGAGAGAAGCCACATCCTCCATTAACCTATTGTTCTAAAGTGTCTTGAATGGTGGATTAGAGATTGTGCTTGTTCGTAGTTCGATTTACCGCGGGTTGGAGCGTTAGAAGACCTTCGTGGGTGATCTGAGGACACATGACTCAACCTCTACGATCCGGGATCACCGCATTCTAGCCCGAGTCGCTTCCGCAAAATGTACGAATGAATACTTTCACTGCGTTCTACAGTCTTAAACACCTTAATCTCGTCTCTGAACACCCCTCGATCCCGCATTTTGATTGACTCGTATGGTTCTCATTCTAAAAGCCGGAATGCAATTATATAATTATAATAGTTATTTCTCTTATAGTGGTGGAGTTATGATAGTTTCTCAGGCTTACAATTCTCACACCATCAAAGAGAAAGAATCATTCGTATAAAATGTCTCAAATCCTTCGTTCCTATCATGGGGATAACTACCAAGAATGGGGTAATGGATCTATTAAATTTTGGTTAGATTTGTATTTATCTAAATGAGAAACAAATCCTAATTAAATTAAGATAAGATGCATTTTAGATATATTAGTTATAAATAGAGTTTAATTAGAAGTCTAATTGCACTTGAATTCTGATCAAAGTCTAAATGGAAGGCCAGCATTATATATGCACAGATGGGTCGTTAATTTTGTGGTAGCTTAATTAAGCCATGCGCTAACTAATTAAGTCCTTGGAGCCATACGTTGCTGCTGAGAGAATGGAGCCCTAAGTTTTGGTGTTCCGTACGGTTGAGAGAGCCGAGTCACTTCGGAGTTTGGTACAGACACAAATTTCAGCATTACGGTGTTGAAACTTTATAAGAAACTAAAATCGTACCTTCTACCATGATTTTGATTTCTGTACCCGATTTGTAGGCGGCAATTTTTACTCGTGGTTCGTCCTCGTTCGCGATATGCAAAATAGCGAGACGTTTCAAGTCTAATTTCCTTATCCCCGGAGATGGAGCCGTCATAGGAAATTAGATTAGGGTTAGATCGGGACTCTCGTATGTTACATATTTATATATAACTTAATGTAAGGATATTAAATCACGTTCGTCCATCAAGAACGTGTCCATATACATCCTAACCGTTAGATCTACCAAATCTTTATAGATCGACTTGAATAAACTGATTGTATCGTTATAGATCGCCTTGAATAAATCACGTGGGCCACATCCAACATTCTCCTACTTGGCCTAGTGATATATTCATACCGTATAGGCAATACAAAACTTTATTAGGTATCAACTAAATTATACAGTCGAAATCTCCCACTCGATCAAGGAATCACAATACTCTGATCATAGCGGTTATGTTCGAAAGATGAACATTTCCTTCCATGTATCAAAAGTACATATTCCTTAATCAAATAACTTTATGAGTTACAACCGTATGAACTTATTATAAGTTCAACTTAGAGTCCTACTTTAGTGCATAATAATACTTTAATATACAAAAGATAACTTTATGCGCATATGCGCAAAAACCAAAATGTGTTCTTACTCAAATAAGAATCGTCTTTAAAGTCTTTATACAAGAAGAAAACACTAAAACTGTAAATGAACTCAAGATACCTATATGATGAATATGATCCTTGAATTTGTTTGCCGGCAATGCTATAGTCATAGGATCAGCAATCATCATCTCGGTCCTAATGTGTTGGATATCCACCTTCCTCTTGTCGCATTCTTTCACAGCAAGATATTTTATATCGATATGTTTGCTGCGATTTGTAATGTGATTATTCTTGGCAAAGAACACTGTAGCAGAGTTGTCGCAATAAATCTTAATTGGTCTTGAGATAGAGTCGACAACTTTTAAACCTGAGATAAAATTTCTCAGCCATAAAGCCTGTGACGAAGCCTCATAGCAAGCGATGAACTCTGCCTCCATAGTGGATGTAGCAACTGTATCTTGCTTAGTGCTCCTCCAAGATATAGCACCTTGAGCAAGTAAGAAAATATATCCTGATATGGACTTTCTAGAATCCATGCATCTAGCAAAATCAGAGTCTGAATATCCAACCATCTCAAGATGGTTAGAATGTCGGTAGGTGAGCATATAATCCTTTGTTCCTTATAAATATCTCAAAACTTTATTTGCAGCTTTCCAATGATCAAGGCCAGGGTTGCTTTGGTATCTACCTAACATCCCTACTGCATGAGCTATATCAGGTCTGGTACAGACCTGCGCATACATTAAGCTCCCTACTGCAGAGGCATAGTGTATGCTCTTCATATGCTCTCGTTTTAAATCATTCTGAGGACACTGTTTCTGATTGAATAATAGACGCAGCTGTAGTTACACATGTATCTTGATTACATTTAACCAAATACAAGCATACCATAGTTTACATCCATTTTTCCAAAGTACATCACATATCCTTCCTCAAAAATATGTCCCATTACATCATTTATACATTTCCATTACACTACACCTTTCATCACATACCGAAAGATGAAACAAGACCCACTACTAATGCACGGGTGTTTGCTACCTAGGGCACTATACCCTTGTCGCGATCCTCAACCGCCTCGCTCGGGCCCGGATCTATAAAAATGGTAGGGTGAGAACTACAAGAAGTTCCCAGTGGGTTTGGCCGCCGACCCCGCCGACTTTCCTACTAGGTCTAACCAGGCATAAGTAAAAAAGAACAAATAGATAGATAGCCAATTCTAATCAAATGCAGCTACTGTGCTTGAATAAGAATGATAACCAATATATATGATGCTCATGATGCATGTCGATTGCCATTATCAATACCCAATCCTCTTGGCTAACCCATAGGTGTAGCCCCAAAACTCACCAACCAAATCACTATATTCAGGGAGATACTGCTACGACCCGACGGGACCGTCTTCTGAGGAGATACTCGCTACGACCCAGTGATGACCACTCCGGAGCTCATCGCTCAAGGAGGAGCGACCGTCCTCAAGCATAAGACTATAGGTGAGTATGATCCAATCCAGAACCATGAGAATGCCATGTCCACTAATGCCACAACACACAAAGTGTTCCATTCATTAGCATTCAATGCCACAAGGTGTAATTCCAATCATTTGTCACAATATCACCATGTTTTCTACCTTGGCTAGGTTCATGTCCCAATTCATACATCTATAGGGTTCACAAATGTCCAATGTTCCATTGCGAACTCATACGCATCTTTATACTAAAAGCATGCAAGAGATCCCAACATATTACCAATTAACCCTACAATGCATGAATCCTACATATACACATATATGCTCAAATAGTGACTTAGACATAAAGAGAAATCCAACTGTTTCGGATGCACCACCCACCTCATAGGGATGCTAAGGTGCTAGAATCCGAATTTCACAATTTTTGGTCGCCGCTTTTGTAATACACTGAATTTTTGCAAATTGCGAAATTCGAGTGTGAGGAATAATATGTGGTTCTATCCTACCTGTTTTAAAAGGCTTGGACAAATTTTTGGACAAGTTAGAGGGTAATTGGATGGCTAAAAGTAAGAAAGTGCATTGATCTGGCGAAATCAGCATTTTTCTGCTTGGTGTACCGGTACAACCATCATTGTGTACCGATACGGAGTGGCAGAAACGTGGCAACAAGGTTATTTTGGTAATTTCACACCTTATACTTATCTACTTGACCCCAGCTCGACCAGGGATGTTCAGTAGAGGTTGCTGGAGCTCAAAATTTGGTCCTCCACCTTCTCCACTCTCTCTCTCTAGGATTTTTCTCCCTCTACATAGAATCGACGATTTCGCCCGTTTTCGTCGCCTCGCCTGTTCTTCGCTGTTTGCGAGCGTCGCAGAGCTTACGTGGACGTGTGAAAGAGTGTTCTGGAAGGCTTTTCGCAGCCCTGAACCAGTAGTTCACTGGTTGGAAGCCTGAGGAGGTAATCGACTCAATTTTTTCGTTATCAACGTTCTATTAGATGAGTTGATTATAGATTTCGTGTTTTTGCTTTCAACTGTTTTAAACTCAGGTTTCAACAAATAAAGATGAGTTAATTAGCTGTGAATTAACCTCCTTAGACCAAGGATAAGCTACTTTGAAGCTTAGTAGAGGTAATTAGTTCACTGTGAAGCTAATTCGGAACTAAATGCGAGTTGTTTGCGCGAACTAATGCAGTTTGGATTGTTTTCTTCGCAGCAGGTTTTTGAACCAAATTGAACTTGATTGGTGACCTTGGGGACTGGTTTAGAAGGTGTTCTAACCTGAGGTAAGCTGGAATTTCAGTTAGAAACCTAATTTCACAAGAATTCTGCTATATGAATTAGTATACGTGCGTTTTGACGCCGTTTAATGATTGTTCGCAGTGAGAGTGCAATCGATCCTTGGATTGTCTTCGGCTAGCGTGAGAGAGCCCTTGGAGACCTTGGAGAGTTATTTTGAGGTACTAAAGGGAATCAAAACAGGAATTCAAGTTACTACTTTGTACTAAGTGTGAATTGTGCCGAAATTGGACATTTCGATTGTAGTATTGGTCTGATTTCGTGCTTTGCTTTTAGCAGGATTGGGGCTTCGTTCAGCTGAATATTGGGATTTCTTGTGACTGATCTGAGCCTAGAAAGAGGTGGGTTTGACCTAACCAGAGCAAGTGAAGCTCCCCTAAGTTCTATATGTCACTAAAGAAATAGGTACATAGGCACTTTTATGATTATGTGATTGATATGGAATCGAAACTCGTTATCGTAATGTTTGATATATAATTGAATTGAAATCTCTATAAAGTAGAGAACATGAAGTAGAGAACATTCATGCATAAAAGTCTTTATGTCCACGCTTAATTTAGTTGAATGACTAATGGACAAGTTATTATGTTCCTATAAAGTAGAGAACAATGACATTTTCTTTACCCTATTGATAGTATATTAATAGTGGAAAGTTTCTAATGTAATATGTCAATTGACATTACTTTTATGTGTTTACTAATCTAGTGGATGCTAGCAAGTTTCATTGTTTATTCTATTGAGAATTCCGATCAATAGATCGAGAGTGACAACATAGTGTGCTATGCCATGATGTTTGAGATATGTTGGACCGTGGACTTTGCTTGCTTGCCATTGTGCTCATTCGCAAACACTTGTGAGGGTAGCTCCCTACAAGCCGGCACTCCGGAGTTGGCCTATGCGATAGTTGCTCGTCCGTGCGGGATTGGGTGCCGAAGTAGATTGCCGTGGGGAGTGTGTACTACCACAGGGCCATTAGGCGCGGCGCAAGCCGGACTACCTTGGGTAAGTCCTGATGAAATGAAAGTAAAACTCTAAATGAAATAGAAATGGAAGTACTAAAGGACATTTGACAGTAATGAATGATTATCAGTTATAGTGTACAGTAGTTACTTACACATCCATGCTTATGTTCATGCTTACAATAATTGCTATGCTTTTATTATTCAGTTGACTCATTACTGTAGATATTGTTAATTACATGTTGTATACATGTTCCTTATTTGTTAGCATTGGAAATGCATCATGGAATTATTACTTTATTTTCATTTAGTACATCATGAGCCTAGTGGTGTAATTCGCTGAGGCTGGCGGCTTACCTACTGGGAACTATTGTTAATAGTTCTCACGCCCTTTTTATGGTTGTTTTTACAGAGCCATCTACAGGAGAGGCTAGGGATAGTGGCAAGGGAGTCGCGTCTAGCTAGACATTGCTAGGAGTTTGCTAGTCGATCACCTTGTTACTCGGGCTACGGCCGAGGGTGATGTCCAGTGTATAAAGAGACTACCATTGTACAAATGTTTTGTGTACCCTGTGATGTATATGAGTATTGGATCCAGATGTTATAGTTTTGGTACTTTTTATTTGTACTTACATTTTGAGTTGGACACTGTTGTTCTTTTGTTAATAGTCTTATTGATTTATACATGCTCTGATATCATGATAGGATTCTTCTATGTTTTTCTCCTATCGACTTGCTTTCTTGTAGACGCCTTATATACTATAGGTGTATGGCGGGTCTGTGCACGTACCGGATATGCTTCCGCTGGCACCCGGGCGTGACAGATTATAGTGGTATCAGGGCCTAGGGTTGAGTCTTAGTAGACCTAGCAAACCTTAGGCTGGTTGGACTATAAGAATAGGCTCGTGAGAGACGAGGTCTAGTTGAGGTTGTTGTTAGCGAAAGCACTTTGATTGGGTAATTTATAAACTCCAAACGGTAGGTGTTTGATCGAAATGTGCAATTACTAACTTTGCAGAGGGCCACGTTGGCGGCCGACAACGTGACATCGGAAGTTAGTATATGTCACATTTCATTACTTTCGCTTGATTAGCTGGTTTATATATGAAGTAAAGGTTCAATAGTACAGGTTTTATTGACCTATGTTTGTTTTTGTGCTGCAGCTTAAGATGCCTTTAACTCGTTCGAGAGCCGCCGGGGTGGCTGAGGCGGCGGATGCGGAGGAAGTGGGGACCTCCGTTACTCCTAGATCTAGTGGGATCCATGAGTTGCAGGATCAGCTTGCGATGCTGACGGATTTGGTTACTCAGCAGGCTGCAGCAGCGCGACAGCAGATGGATGCCGCGCGTCGACAGGAGGACAGGATGAAGAGGTTAGAGGATTTATTGCTGCAACAGACGACTGATAGAGAGATTCCTGATCCTATACCTACAGTACTAGACAGAGATACAAAGTGAGAGCAAGTCACCTGTACCCGACACACCCCCAGTAGCTCCGAGGGTAGAGCCCCGACAGGTGACAGTTGAACCACCCATGCATGTGGCTGCGGCAGGGACGGTGTTATCTGAGATGGTGGGGGTTGAGGAGCGAGAGCGAATGATGGAGCGACTGAATGAATTTCGTCGTTGCAACCCTTGTGTCTTTGACGGGGAGAAAGTAGATCATTAGGTGGTCAAGAAATGGCTGATGCACATGGAGAAACTATTCTATGATACTTTTGTTGAGGAACGATACAGAGTTTGGTTTGCGACGCACCATTTGGACTGCGAGGCTTACAGGTGGTGGGTGGATATCTGTGAGGACCCTCGTGTGGATTTGCCAGCGATTACCTGGACGAGGTTCAAGGAATTACTGTTGACAACCTATTTTCCACAGAGTGCGAAAAGGCAAATGGAAAGGGATCTGAGAAACCTGAGGCAGGGGGACAAGACAGTAGCAGAGTATGAGAGAGAGTTCTCCCGATTACTGCATTGTGTCCCTTTTGTGGTTAGAGATGATGAGGACAGGGCTCGTATTTTTGAGGTGGGTTTGCGGCCTGTGATTTTCAGATTAGTCCAGGCGTCAAACCTCTCTACTTATAGGGAAGTGGTGAATCGGGCCTTGATTGTTGAGAAAGGGGAGGAAATTGTGAAAGAAAGAGATGTTGTGGATCGAAGTAAAGGAAAGAGGCCAGCAGCTGAGAGTAGTGGTCAGCAATCCTTTAGGAGACCGTCGAAGTATCCGAGAGGCTAGTCGGGCCAGTCGAGGGGTCGAGGTTCTTCAGCACCCCGCGGAGCACCTGAGCGTCGTCGACAGCCACGTTGTGTCATTTGTGGTGGGCCTCACTTTCCACCACAGTGTCCACAACGTGGGGGCAAGTGTTTTATCTGGGGTCAGGAGGGCCACTATCGTTCAGAGTGTCCGAGAGGTTCTTCGCCTGCCCCATCATCAGCATCTGCACCTGCATCATCAGCCCCGAGCCAGGGGACCACGACAGCACCCTCTCAGTACAGACGACCACCGGGATAGCGGCAGTCTGAGAGTCCTCGGCAGGGTTCGAGTGGGCGTATGTATGCCGCTCAGATAGAGGAGGCCGCAGCAGCAGAGGAGGTCGTAGCAGGTATCATTATGCTTTATGATATTCGTGTTCGTGCATTATTTGATATTGGTGCTTTGCATTCTTTTATTGATTGGCAGTTTGCCGAGTTGCATAGCATTCATTTAGCACCTACTTTACATCCGGGACGAGTGATCGTGCACGACCATACCCTAGATGTTCGTGAGTTTTGCCCTCGCTGCCCAGTTCGAGTAGGCGACTGGATTATGCCAGTGGATTTACTAGCACTACGCAAACTAGGTGAGTTTGATGTAGTATTGGGTATGGATTGGCTGACACAGTATTATGCGACTATTGATTGCACGAACAGAACGGTGACCTTTAGGGAACCGGGTCAGCAAGAGTTTGTTTATAAGGGGTGTCAGAGTTCATTGTTCGCAATGACTATTAGCTCTTCGCGAGCGCGACAGTTAATACGGAGAGGGTGTGTAGCCTATTTGGCTAGCATTTCTGTGAGTGATGGAGAAGCCGTTAAGATTGATGATATCCCGATTGTGCGAGAATTCGGGGATGTGTTTCCGGCTGAGTTGCCTGGTATGCTACCTGATAGGGAAGTTGAGTTTGTGATAGATCTTATTCCTGGGACTACCCCTATCTCAAAAGCACCCTATAGGATGACAACCGTTGAATTGAAAGAGCTGAAGGCACAGTTACAAGATTTATTGGATAAGGGTTTTATTCGATCGAGTGTATCTCCTTGGGGAGCCCCGGTATTGTTTGTTAAGAAGAAGGATGGATCTCTTCGATTGTGTGTGGATTACCGGAAAATCAACAAAGTCACAATCAAGAATAAATATCCATTACCCAGAATCGATGATTTATTCGATCAGCTGCAAGGATCGAAAGTATATTCTAAGATTGATTTGCAATCAGGTTATCATCAGCTTAAGATCAAGCCTGAAGATATCTCCAAGACTGCTTTTAGGACACGGTATGAGCATTATGAATTTACAGTTATGCCATTTGGACTGACAAATGCCCCAGTAGCCTTTATGGATTTAATGAACCGTGTCTTTAAGCCCTATTTGGATAGGTTTGTGGTCGTGTTTATTGATGATATCTTGATCTATTCTCGAAGTGATGAGGAGCATGAAAACCACTTAAGAGTGGTGTTGCAAGTACTTCAAGAAAAGAAACTGTTTGCAAAGTTAAAGAAATGCGAATTTTGGCTTCGAGAAGTAGCATTCCTGGGACATGTAATTACAGAGACTGGGATTGCTGTAGATCCAAAGAAGATTGAAGCAATTAAAGATTGGCCCAGGCCGACAAATGTTACAGAGATTCGGAGTTTCCTTGTTTTGGCGGGATACTACCGAAGATTTGTGGAAGGATTTGCGAAAATGTCTACTCCTCTCACTCGACTTACACATAAAGGAGCTAAATTTCTGTGGAATGAAGCCTGTGAAAGAAGCTTTCAGGAGCTGAAAGAACGGTTAACCACTTCCCCGATTCTAGCATTACCTGTTACTGGAGTGGATTATGTGATTTACAGTGATGCGTCGCTGAATGGTTTGGGGTGTGTTCTAATGCAGAATGGTAAGGTAATTGCTTATGCATCTCGCCAATTAAAGGATTATGAAAAGAACTACCCTACACATGATCTAGAAGCTGGCTGCTGTAGTTTTTGCCTTAAAGCTTTGGCGCCACTACCTCTACGGCGAACGTTGCGAAGTTTATACAGATCATAAAAGTTTAAATTATCTATTTACGCAGAAGGAATTAAACTTGAGACAACGTAGATGATTGGAGTTGCTCAAGGATTATGATTTGACCATCCTCTATCATCGAGGAAAAGCTAATGTTGTAGCAGATGCTTTAAGTCGAAAATCAATGAAAAATTTGGCGATGTCGATAACTTTGCAACCACTGTTGGTAAAAGAAATGGAGCAGCTGAATTTGGAGGTTGTAGCTCCTGATACGTCTTGGAGACTTATGTCATTGGTGGTGCAACCTACCCTAATCGATCGAATTAAAGAAAAGCAAGCTCAAGATGAATTTCTGCAAAAGATTCGAGCAAAAATCACTGTTTATTATGTTGGTGACTTTCGAGTAGATGATCAGGGATTGCTAAAATTCGGTGATAGAATTTGTGTACCGGCAGATTCTGATGTTAAAGAGGAGATTTTAAAAGAAGCACATCGGGCGCCATATACTTTGCACCCTGGAAGTACGAAAATATATAAAGATTTGAAGTTAACTTACTGGTGGCCTGAATGAAAAAGGAAGTTGCGGATTTTGTGGCTAAATGCTTAACCTGTCAGCAGGTTAAAGCGGAACATCGACTTCCTGCAGGAAAACTTCAAAGCTTACCCATACCAGTGTGGAAATGGGAGAGGATTACTATGGATTTTATTGTTGGATTACCCCGCTCACAAGTAGGTCACGATGCCATTTGGGTAATTGTGGATAGATTGACTAAATCTGCCCACTTTATTCCGATCATACGGTTTGGTCGGGGGAGAGACTCGCACAAGTGTACCTTGATGAAATTGTGCGATTACACGGAGTACCTGCTTCTATTATTTCAGATCGAGACACCCGCTTTGTTTCACACTTCTGGAGGAGTTTACAGGAGGCTCTGGGTACCCGATTGGATTTTAGTACTGCTTTCCACCCTCAAAGTGATGGGCAGTCCGAGCGTACCATCCAGACCCTCGAAGATATGTTGCGGGCCTGCGTGATTGATTTTCCGGGCAGTTGGCCACAGTTTTTTACCTATGGCAAAATTTGCTTATAACAATAGTTATCAAGCAAGCATTCAGATTGCACCGTTTGAAGCCCTTTATGGTAGAAAGTGCAGATCACCACTTCATTGGAGTGAAGTGGGGGAAAGACTAGTCTTGGGTCCAGATGTGTTACAGGAAGCCGAAACTAAAATTCGACTTGCACGAGAACGTTTACTAACAGCTCAAAGTCGACAAAGGAGCTATGCGGATTAACGTCGGCGAGAACTGGAATTTCAAGTTGGCGATCATGTATTCCTGAAAGTTTCACTGTCAAAGGGGGTTAAGAGATTTGGTATTTGAGGAAAGTTGAGTCCTCGATTTATTGGACCCTACGAGGTGTTAGAACGGATAGGCCCTGTAGCGTATCGGCTTGCTTTGCCGCCGAACCTATCGGGAGTGCACAATGTTTTTCATGTATCTACACTTCGAAAGTATATTTTTGATCCAACCCACATACTTGAGAGTACCCTAGTGGATTTGCGAGAAGATTTGAGTTTTGAGGAACATCCCGTGAGAATCCTAGCTCGTGAAGTGAAACGGCTTCGAAACCGCGAGATACCCTACGTAAAGATCCTTTAGAGCAATCAGTATGAACAGGAAGCCACTTGGGAGCTGGAGAGTACAATGCAAGAGCATTATCCTTATCTTTTTTCGACGGAATCTTGAGGTAAGTATTTACAAGTTTCGCGGACGAAACTTCTTTTTAGGAGGGGAGAATGTAATACACTGAAATTTTGCAAATTGCGAAATTCGAGTGTGAGTAATGATATGTGGATCTATCCTACTTGTTTTAAAAGGCTTGGACAAGTTTTTGGACAAGTTAGAGGGTAATTGGATGGCTAAAAGCAAGAAAGTGCATTGATCTGGCGAAATCAACATTTTTCTGCTTGGTGTACCAGTACAGCCATCATTGTGTACCGATACACAGTGGCAGAAACGTGGCAGCAAGGTTATTTTGGTAATTTCACACCTTATACTTATCTACTTGACCCCAGCTCGACCAGGGATGTTCAGTAGAGGTTGCTGGAGCTCAGAATTTGGTCCTCCACCTTCTCCACTCTCTCTTTCTCTAGGATTTTTCTCTCTCTACATAGAATCGACGATTTCGCCCGTTTTCGTCGCCTCGCCTGTTCTTCGCTGTTTGCGAGCGTCGCAGAGCTTACGTGGATGTGTGAAAGAGTGTTCTGGAAGGCTTTTCGCAGCCCTGAACCAGTAGTTTACTGGTTGGAAGCCTGAGGAGGTAATCGACTCAATTTTTTCGTTATCAACGTTCTATTAGATGAGTTGATTATAGATTTCGGGTTTTTGCTTTCAACTGTTTTAAACTGAGGTTTCAGCAAATAAAGATGAGTTAATTAGCTATGAATTAACCTCCTTAGACCAGGGATAAGCTACTTTGAAGTTGTGAGGTATATTAGTTCACTATGAAGCTAATTCGGAACTAAGTGCGGTTGTTTGTGCGAACTAATTGCAGTTTGGTTGTCTTTCTTCGCAGCAGTGTTTTGACAAATTGAACTTGATTTGGTGACCTTGGGACTGGTTTAGAATGTGTTCTAACCTGAAGGTAAGCTTGGAATTTCGTTAGGAACACTAATTTCCGAAGAATTTGTATATATTAGTTAGTGCGTTTGAGCGCCGTTTTTAATGATATGTTCGCCAGCCGAGGCAGTGCATCGACCGTGGATTGTCTTCCGGCTAGGTGAGAGAGCCCTGGAGCCTTGGAGATCTTTGAGGTACTAAAGGGACCAAACAGGAATTCGAGTTACTTTTCTAATGCGAATTTGCTGCGAAATTGGACATTTCGGTTGTAGTATGGTCTGATTATCGTGCTTTGTTTTTAGCAGGATTGGGGCTTCGTTCAATGATATTGGGATTTCTTGTGACTGACTGACCTAGTAAGAGTGGGGTTGACCTTACTCAGAAGCAAGTGAAGCTCCCTTATTCTATATGTCACTATAGAAATGGCGATACATCAGGCCCATGTTATGATTATGTGATTGATATGGATGAACTCGTTTATCGTATGTTTGATAATAATTAGAATTTATAATCTCTATTAAATATGAGTAAATGAAGTAGAGAACATTCATTGATAAAATGTCTTTATGTCCGCTTAATTTAGTTGGAATGACTAATGACAAGTTATTATGTTCCTATAAAATAGGACAATGACTATTTTTTTGACCCTATGTAGTATCATTATCAGTGGGATTTTAATGTATATGTCAATTGGCATATTTTATGCTGTGTTATAATCTAGTGGATGCTAGCAGTTTCATTGTTTATTTATTGAGATTCCGATCAATTGATCTGAGAGTGACCAACATATGTGTGTATGCCTATGATGTTTAGATATGTTGGACATGGACTTGTTGTTGTGCGACATTGTGCTCAGATCGCAAACCATTGTGTGTGAGGGTAGCTCCTTACAGCCGGTACTCGGAGTTGGAGCTACGCAGTTGCTCGCCGTGCCGTGATGGGTGCCGAAGTGGATGACGTGGGGAGTGTATCAACTACACGGGGCATTAGGCGGGCGCAGCCGGCATTACCTTGAGTAGGTCTGTGAATGAAGTAACTTAATGAATGGAATGGAAGTACTAGTAATTGCAGTAATGAGATGATTTATGTTTTTAGTGTACGTAGTTATTACACCCATGATTTATGTTATGATTAAATAATTGCTATATTTTTATTGTAATTTATTACTGTAGATATTGTTAATTTATGTTCTAACATGTATCTTATTTGTTAGATTGGAAATGCATATGGAATTATTGCTTTTGTTTTCATTTTAGGCTACATCATGAGACTAGTCAGGTGTAATTCGGGAGAGGAGAGAAAAGAGAGAGAGAGAGAAGTTCCTAGAGAGAGAGAGGAGCTTTTCGATGTTGGGTTGGTGAGAGGCGGAATACCCTCAATATACTCTCACTTGACAATTAGACCATAGCCCCTCACAAAGGTATTGAACAACTCGTAATTTTTTCGTGTACGGGGTCCGTCCTGCAGTTAGGATTAGACCCCGGACCAAATTATCCCGTTCGCAGCTAGAGGTCCGACCTTGTGCCAAGGGCGGACCCCGAGAGAAACATGTAACAATTCCAATTTTTTAATTTGCTCTCCAAGGTTCCCCCACTATCCAACCATTCCAAAACGTTCGGAAAATCTCACTGGCTAGCTATCCGGCCAACACTACTCCGGTAATTTGATTGAGTTTCTATATGTATACAATTTCGGTATTTCATCTTCTTAAAGCCAACCTCTTCACGATTTTTATTATTTTGTGCAGATGCTTATATTATTTTCATCTTGGGACAGCTCTTATGGGGAGGTTTTAACGTGGTTCGAATTTTATTGCTCTAAGATTAGTTGATATCCATTTATGGTCAAATTGAATCAGTGTAGAAGAGCAATAATTATTATATGTTGAGATAATCCATTGATTCTTATATTTTCAAGGCGGCATTGCCTTGATCCCTTGAAAGTTACGCGTTTTTTATTTACTCTCTTAAAAGGTATATTGAATACCTTCTTATGTTCCGAAGTCTTATTCTATATACTTGGAGTTTAAGTTCCGTTAGGAGCTAGTTATCTCTGAAATTATATTTTGGCCCATTCAATATCTTGTACGTAACTAACCTTTTTTTTATTACCTTCATGATTAGCAATATTATTTCTTTGCTTTCAATATCAATTAGTTAAGAAGTTTAGCAGTGGGAGCGGCGCTCATGAAGGATGAGATCATCGCCGTAACAACTTGGTCGAATGAGGCTGTTAGTAATATTTGGATTCTAGCAAAAATTCGTACGAGTATAATTCGGATAAATTTCATCTTTTAATTTTCATTCATTGAAATACGGATTTAGACGGATTCGGCAGTTTATTCGAATACATGTTGGTTGGTTATGCGTTCACCATTAAAATTCTGGGATCATATATTTTGTATATTAATTTTTAAATCAAGTATCTATTTATTATATTTTATTATCTTTTATATGGATTCTATATTTAGGTTACTGATATTTAAAATATTAATATATTCAATTTATAAATTAAATATTATATATATAATATTTCTATATAAATATATATTGATAATATATTTATATAAATTATAATATATGTATTATATTACTATATGTATTGTATATAATATGTTATGTATTATTTAGTATTTATGATATAATACTATTACTATGTATATACTATATATATGTATATATATTATGTATATATATATATGTATGTATATATGTATGTATTATATATATATGTATTATTTACAAAAGACACATCCATACATATATATATATACATATATATATATATACATATATATATATATATATATAATGAGAGGGAGGTCTACCGTGGACTTCCCTCTCATCCGGTCCACGAGGTCAAACTGGCCTTGTGGACCGCGCAGGGATGCGTCGAGCTCCAGCAACCGCACGACTCGATCTGGTGCGCAGGGATGCGTTGAGCTCCAACAACCGCAAGGCCGAGCGAGCCCGGTCATCGGTGAGCCCGTCCGGGATGGCCCGGAAGTGGACTTCGGGCTCAGGCTCGGCCCCTGCCCCGGAAGTGAGTTCCCGCTGGAGCTGCGGAGAAGGTGGCGGTCCTCTTGCCCCCTCGGGCGAGACGAGATCGTCGCTGTGGCCCTCTTGCTCCCTGCGCCGACCAAGGCGGCGGAGGTGGAGGAGGATGACAAAGAGAACGGCGGAGGAGGAGGACGACGAGAGCGGCGAAGGAGGAGGACGATGAGAGCGGCGGAGGAGGACGACGAGAGCGACGAGAGGGGTGGTGTTGGAGGTGGAGGTCTGGGAGGTGTGGTCTGAGAGGAGATGAGGCGAGGTGGAGGCGGAGGAGTCGGCGATGTGGCGGCGGAGGAGCCGGCGATTAAGTTGGGAGAGAAAGAGGATAACTTAAGGGATTAGCATAATAAGGTAGGGGTAAAATAGGTATTTTATATAGATTTTAACTCTAGTATACATTTAACCCATGTTTAACTCGAGTTAAGCTAACAAGGGATAACTGCGGGGGTATTTTGGAATAACGGTGGAACATATGAGGGGCATTTTAGAAAGAAAAAAAAAGTAGGGGTAGATCAGATATTTCTAGACGCATGAGGGGTATATAGACAATTATCCCTTTCTCAAAATCTATCTTTTGAGGAACAACACCCCTACTAGCTTCAGAATCCTCAAGAATTTTGGCATTCTTGGCCTCAACTATCTTGGATGAGTTATTTGGACAATAGAATTTGAAGCCAATGAAATATCCACTGACTGTTCGAGGGTCCAACTCTTTATGTGTGGATTATAAACCCTCATCTCAACTGGACATCCCCATACATGCAGGTGATTTAAACTAGGTTTCTACCATTTTCATAACTCAAAAGGAGTTTTGAAAATAGTCTTCGATGGAATCCTATTTAAAATATACACCGCTGTCTTTAGTGCTTAACTCCAAAGAGAAAATGGAAGACAAGAGCTGCTAATCATGCTCTTTACCATGTCGATGAGTGTTCAATTCTTTCTTTCGGCAATGCCATTTTGTTGGGGCATGCCATGCATCGTATACTGAGCAATGATGCCTTCACCTTCGAGAAATTGAGCAAATGGACCGGCCATTTGACCTCTATCCGTATGTTTTCCATAATACTCACCCTCTCTATCGGACCTTACAATCTTGATTTTTCTATCCAATTGTTTCTCTATCTCAACTTTATAAGCTTTAAAAGCATCAAGAGTCTCAGCTTTTTCAAATAAGAGATAGAGATACATATATCTTGAATGATCATCAATAAATGAGATAAAATATCTCTGACCATTGAAACAAGGAATAAAAAAAGATCCACAGATATCTGTATGTATGATCTCAAGAATTTCAGAACTCCTTCTGGCACCTTTAGTGGTATTTGTGTTAGTATGCTTTCCCTTTATACATTTCACACAAGTACCAAAATCTGTAAAGCCGAGATCTTGTAAGATCTTGATCTTTTCTTTTACCAATCTCTTTATTCTCTCTAAAGAGATATGGGCTAAACGCTTGTACCATAAATAAGAGGAGTTTTCTTTAAGAATGTTCTTTTTAACACCAATGCCACAATCAACATTAAAATTATTTTCAAAAGATTGACTCAAATTAAATTTCTACGAATTATCTACCAAACAACCATTGCCAACAATAACATTATCCTCAAGTTCAAGTACAAAACCAGTACTAAATTCTAAAATAAACTTTCCTACGGCTTCAACTTGAGATTTATTTCTTTCTCTGCTAATTAAAATCCTTTCATTTTGTTTCAACATCTTTAAGTTGTGAAAACCCTGCATGGTATTTGAGATATATACAGTAGTTCCAGAGTCAATCCACCATGCGTTTTTAGCAATATTAATTAAATGAGTTTCATAACAAATATAAATATTTTCAATACATTTCTTTTCGAGCCAAGCTTTATACTTCAAACAGTCCCTTTTCATGTGCCATTTCTTTTTATAAAAGTAGCATTTATCTTTCTTGTCATAATTCTTTATTGGCAATTGAGCTGACTTCTTGTAATTAGAGGCACCCTTGCTCTTTCCCTTTTTGCGCTAAGTCGCCAGATTAATAGATTCTGTAATAGTTTCCGGTTTCTCCTGCTTAAGTCTCTCATCATCTTGAACACACATGGTCAATAATTCATTTATTGACCATTCATCCTTATGTGTGTTATAGGAGATCTTAAAGGGATCAAACTGAGACGGTAATGAGTTTAGAATTAGATGGACTAAAAAAGTGTTGAAGATCTCAACTTTTAAAGCCTTTAGTTGAGCCACTATGTTCCGCATCTCCATGATATGCTCGCGCACACCCAAGGCTCGATTGTACTTGATGTCCGAAAGTCGCTTCATCAGCGTGCTCGCCAAGCTTTATCGGAGCTGACAAACTACTCCTCAATAGCCTTTAGGTAATCCTTGGCTTTATATCCCCTTATGCATTTTGATACTCTAGACTTTATGAGCATCAAGCTTAAGCGGTTGGATCGCTCCCACTTTACCTGCATGGATTCATGTTGTGGAATCATTGGCCCCACTACCTTAGACGGTTGGTCAACGCGCAGAGCAAGTCTAAATCCATATAGTCCAAAGTAAAAGAAACACTACAAATAATTAGTTAAAAGGCGACATTTATTTAGCGGCTTTTTGATATGGGCCGGCCCAAAATAGTAGCCCAAACTATATAATTCTCCTCTCTCTTCTTGGGCCTAGCCGATAATTAAATTACCTATCTCTTTCTCTTTCTCTCTCTTCCTCACCTACACACAGATCCAAATGGCTACCCACCCAACGCCCTCTTTCCCACTCCGTCTTCTGTGACCCCCTTGCCCTATCTCCCACTTCGTCTCCTCCGAACTCATCCTCTTGTAGGGTTTCCTCTTCTCCACCCTTTTCTAGGGTTTTCGACATTCGCATCCTCTCAACCTTGCACGCGATCACCGCATTGGGAGGGATCGTTCGTTGACCTTCGTGACCCTCTTTACTACTGCTTTTTTGGTAAGTTTAGCTGTAATTGTCGCATAGAGGTATGAATTGCTGTGTGATTATATTCTTCTTTGTTTTTGTGTTGAAAGTTGGTGGATTGTGATGTTGTTGAATTGTGTGGACTTTATGAAGATTTTTTTAAATTTTTTTAGCCCTTTGATTAGGCCAATGCTCTCTATTAGGTGTAATTGAAGGCATCCATGAATTTTTGCTCAATTTTGGTGTTTTGGTGGTTTTTTGGTGTAGTTCGGGGTTCCTTCTCGTAACTGCTTTGGATTGGTTCTCCATTGTGTAGTTGGGGTCTTCTTTGTTTGTTAGAGTTTTTCTTAATAAATCGAATCTATGTAGACTAACTGCTTAATTTGACTAATATATGAATTATTTCACCATTTTAGTTCGATTAAGTTTATATATGCAATTGGTATGTTCTTGTCGATTTGTAAGTTGCAGAACACTTGATTCAAAACCAAGTACAAGAGTATAACCAAAAAAAGTAGTAAACAGTATCCATCACGAGATGCTCGGTCACCCTTCTTGTTAGTGTATTTGGCTACCATTAATACCATGTTCTTTTTACAATCTCTGTTTACATGAATGCCTATCAGAGATTTTGCGAGTCTTGGTATAGTTGCTTTTATCTGTGCAATTTTTTTGAAATTGTCAGGTGACAGCAGAAATAGAGTGGGGAAAGTAATAAGCTGTATTAGTTCAATTTCCTTGGTGATCAAACATTCATATGGTGTTAGTTTCTTGCTAGAGGGAGAACAAGATTTATATATATGATCCCAAATGGTTGGGATTTCTCAGCAATTTTCTTAGGGAGATGGGATTTTTATTATAAGTTGGTTACTTTTTATGTACAAATTAATTTGCAAATGAAAGTTCATGAAGCTTCGTCAGTAATGTACATTGCTGATGTTGTGTGGATGTGCTGCATTCAAACACAACAATGTACTTGTCTATAGCAGATTTGGCAAAATATTATGTGTTCTATCTATAGCAACTCAGTGACATGTATGCCATTTTGTCTTAATCAACCACATAGCATTTGCCATGTATGGTCGGTTTTTAAAATTACCATTTTCATAAACTTTGAATCGGCATATTTTTTTAATTTAACCGTAGGTTTTTGTCAGCAAGGGATTCAGAATTGCCGATTCCAGTTTCGAAACGGTGTTTCAGTCGATGCTATGGTAGGGTAATTCTGCGTGGAGCTTTGAAGTAACAATCTCTGTATGCCTCTTTGAGGTAATTTTAAACAAATTAGGTCACCAGTTTTAGTAATTTTAGACAAACCTTTAACAGAATGGCAGAAACCAGTTTTAGTAATTTTAGACAAACCTTTAACAGAATAGCAGAAAATGCTTGTGCCCAAAATTTTAATATTAGTGCCATATACCCTAGTGTGTTCTCGTTATCTTTGTATCCGGGATTACTTGAGAAGTTGAGATGTGACGTGTACCACTAGAGTATATATGCTTTCAGGTTCTGAAGCAGTAAACAAGTTTCCAGAGATTGTATTGAAATAACTAAGCTTTCTTAAGGGTTAAAGGGACAACATGTAAGGACTGAGATTTTTGCACTGTAGTTAAACTCTCAGTTGACGATGTTTTTGTGTGTAATTTAATTACAAAAGCACTCGTCAAGTTTCGGGCGAAAATGAGTTAAAACGGAGATTCTACGCGATTTCCAAGTTTCACTTAAAGTGAATAGTAACTCGATTTTCCGGAGAAGCCACGGTGTGAAGTTGGCTTCAGGCTCGTATCGGACTCCGTTCCTAGCGGTCCAATAGCTTGTTTCGATCGGTTCAGCTGTTCTGGAACTAATGGCGTTGATGGATTTTGAGTTTGACGCACGAATTTCGAGAAAATCCAAAAATACATATTTTATATGTATTTTTGTGTTATTCATTCTGTTGGAATGAAAGGTTGGATTTTGTCGCGAATCCGTGGTCGATCGAGGTGAACCAAAATCGTAGCTTTGTTGTCTCCGAGGTGCTGATCGCACTAGTGCAATCCGTTCGCAAATCTGACGGACGGATCTACGGAGATCGCACGTTGATCGAGGAGAGGTCGGTGTTGGCAAAACGGTAATTTCGCAAAAGTCGCGATATTTTATGTACCGTTTCGCGTGAGATCGCACGTGGAGGAGTCTTCATGCTTTTACTCATGCTGTGAGGGACTCAGTATTAAATACTGAAGTTTGAGGGGCTTTTCCGCAATTGGCACCTTATATATATATATATTGTATCTAGGGTTTTGCAATGGAAACCCTAACCCTAGTTCTCCCTGCGCCCCCAGCCACCTTCACCCTGCCCCCTGCCCTTGCTGCGCCACCCCCGGCCGCCGCCGACTGAGCCCCGGCCGGCCAACCGCCGCCGCAGCCACCATTTTCCTATCCATCTCTTTCTCTCTCCCTCTCTCCTCTCGGGTTGTGTGGAGGCTCGGGCCTGCGCCACCTTCAGACCCTCCACCGGCGTCGCCCCGTGCTCCGGCGAGCATCCCCGCCGACCGCCGCCGTCGCGCGCGCCGCCGCTGCTGCTCCTGCAGTCTGCAACAACCCAGGCCGAGCTCTGGCCGAGGTGGGTTGCATCTGCTGCCCGCGCGCCGCCACCGCCTGGGACCTCTCCCGCCGACGTCCTCGGAGCCCGGGCACCCCTTCCCGCCGGTCGCCGCCTCCCCGGTGCGCCGCCGTCGCCGCCTCGGCCAGCCGCAGCCGCCCCAGCCCCGCTCTGGCCGAGGCGAGCGTGCGACGCTCCCCCTGCGCCGCCGCCGCTTGGGTCCGCACCCGAGGCACTCTTTCGGCCCCGTGAAGCCCGCCTCCGCCGTCCCGAAGCTCCCCGGCCGCCGCCATGGCCGCAGCAACTCGTGGAACCCGAGCCCGATCTCGTGCGGGCTCAACTTGCTCCGTCGACGCCGTCGCAGCTCCCCGCCGCCAACCGAGGTGAGCACTGTGTTACTCACCACCCCCGCACTCGACCCTGGCCCCCACGTGCGCCGCCGTGTCGCCGGAGGCCGGCCGGAGCAAGGTTGCTCCGGCCGAGCCCGAAATAGGGCTTAGTTTAGGGCTGTTTGTTGTTCTGGGCTTTCCGAGCCTCCCCGATCTCTGCGGAAGGGAGCACGATGATCCTGGCAAGTTTCTAATCATCGTGCTCACCTTATTTTCTGTCGGCGAGACTCCGTTCCGCTGTTTTTGCGGTGTCGACCCTGTGGAGCCTTTCTTTGGCTGTTATGCTGTGTTGTGCGTACTTTTTCGGCGATCCGAGGCTGTTCTGATGCCTCCGGAGGTGAGCACGGTGACCGCTGGTCAGTGCTGATCACGGTGCTCACCTTATTATGGATCAGAAGTGTCCGGTTTGTTCTGTTCGGCGTGTTTTTTCGTGGCTGCGCGCTATTCGCTGAACTTTCGGGTTGCTCCCGCGCTTTCCACAGCGAGCCGCTGTGCTCCGGATCGTGAGCACGGCCTCCGGTACGTCGAGACCTGTTGGTACGTGTCTCTGCGGACTTTGAAAGTCCTCGGTTGCGTGAACGAGCCACTTGATCGCTCAAATTACATAAAATGATAGGATTTTATGTAAATTGAGGGCCTTTTATACAATTGTGCATTGTGTGGCTACTGTGGGCAGTGTGTGTGAGTGTGTTTGACCTCTGGACTGATTGTCCATGATTCGTTAGCTCCTGCGGAAACCGAAAAGTCGATTTCGGTGCGTTTTTCGGCGAATTCTCTGAAAGAACGCGATTTCGGTTCGGATTCTTTCCGACGGTGTTTGTTTGCTCTGTGCTTGGTCGCCGAGCCTTGTTGGCTGGTCACCAACATCATCTTGTGGGTTCGGTGATGATCGGTGAGCGACGGTGGGTTCCGGTGTCGAAATAGACACTTCCGGAAACCCGGATTCGTATGATTATCCGGCGATAATCGTATGGTGGTGTTATCTTGTGTTTGCTGCCAAAACATCCAAATTGGAGTGTTTTGGGGCAGCAGGTGACTCGTGACACGAGTCGATGAGTTTCGGGACACTTAGTGGGTCCCGACGGCGTCCCGGTGTGATTTTCGGGACTTTCGGTGAGTTACGGTAATCGGTATTGGGAAACCGATCTTCATGAAATGGGGTTGTGGATACTGTGATTATTAGTTGTGGGTTAGAGACTAACCCGGTGGACCCTCTATAGGTCCTGTCGACATTCTTTTGCAGTCAGGAGACAGACGCGACATCCTTACAAGTGGGTACTTCGATCCGACGTCGGTACAGTGGTGCGCGCTTGGTGATGGTTTCTTACCCTTACTCTTCTGTTGTTACTATCGCATAATATATCGAGCCTTGCACCCTTGTTTATTCATTATATTCTACTCGTTGTTTGCATGCTTAGTATCCTGAGTAGGAGTAGAGTAGTTCTATCTACATGCGTATCTGTTGACCTAGTTGGTTGGTTGTTGCATTCCGTATCTGTTGACCTGGTTGGTCAGTTCTCGTACTTCGTTTCGGTGACCTGATTGGTCGGTTCTCGTACATCGTTCGATGACCCTTGAGGTCGGTATACCCTAAGGGGTGGGATTGTCGGTTAGCACCGATGGATGATTATAGTTTACACAGTTCCACTATTTGGCATACTTGTGACCTAGTCAGTCAGCTTCGTGAGTCCTGTCGTTTGATGACCTATGAGGTCGACGTACCCTGAGGGGTTGGATTGTCGGCTAGTGGCCGACGGTAATTCGGGATTCTATTGATATACTCTGGTGACCTATTCGTCGGTTCGTCGTGCATATGTGTTAGTTGACTTTAGTAGTCAGTGCTTGTATACCTTTGGTAGGATGTTGAGTTGTTCCCTCTTAGTTGACCTGAGTAGTCGTTTCTTGTGCTTCTATATAGTTCGATGACCTATTGGTCGGTTTGCCCCGAGGGGCGGTGATTGTCGGCTGGTTGCCGACATTTGGCTATTGATCATATCCGCATTGATTGCCACAGCTCGAGTGCATTTCACGTACACCAGCGGGTTGATCCCCCGCAGGAGGGTGTTCTTTTCCGGAAAAGTGGTCGTACATCCGACCCGTGAGCCCAGCGGTGTTCTCTTTGTGCTAGGGTTACATGCCAGGTGCGAGCAGGTAATGGCTTTTGCCTGAGGTCCTTAGACCGACACGGCTGTTTAGATTGGGTACTTTTGGACTACTTGTCCGGTTGACGCATATAACTATAGTAGCAGTGGTCACTTGTATATCTTCAGTTCTTTCGTTACATTGTCTTGCTACTATAGTCTTGTTACATGTATACATTCAGTTGTTCATTACAGTAGCGGTAGTTGTACTTTCTTTCATATATATGTCTCTTTCATTCATTGTTATTGCGACTGTATTTTCTACTGACCCGCACTGTTGTTTAGCTCTTCCTGATCCGGTGAGTACTCCTCGCCTTCATCGGCTTGCGGTACCCACTGGGAGGGGAGACATGTTTACATGTTCTCACCTCCCCCACCATTTTTCAGGTATTTCAGGCGATGAGTTTTGGGACGAGACGTGAGGTACGTTCGTAGCGGTCGATAGAGCTTCCGACCCAGGTTATCGATTTAGTTTTTATCCTTACTATTCTGTTGTTATAGCTTAGTTAGTTTATATGGTTCAGTTAGATGATCATACTTGATATTTGAATGTTGTGAGCTGGTTGAATTTGTGGATTTGTGGAATTGTGGATTTGGTTTATGGACCTTCAGTTTTGGGATGTTTGTATACTTTGTGGTTCTCGGATTTGTATTTATGGATTTACGCATCGTGGTTTTCTACCCCTCGAGGTAGTCGGTTTTCACAATAGAGTTTCCGTGTGGGAAACAGTTTTCAAAAGGTTTTCAAATGATTTTTCATGATGAATGAATTAGAGTTCAAAAATAAAAGCTTCTGTGTGGGGAGCACTTTTAAATAGGATGGTTGTTGTATTGTGCATTGCATCATCCAGCGCCTAAGGAGTGCTTAGAGGCATGCATCATTCTAAGGATTGTTAGCTGTATGGAAATGCATATCATGAATTGGTTGCTGATTGGTAATGTAGGTTGTGGTTGTGATCCTGTTGTATCCGTTGGTACGCCGTGCAGATACAAAGGAGACTCTGCGCGAGTGGACAGAGGAACTTTGTATTTGTGGCGGGTCTGTACGTCACGTGGGCCAGGTTTTTCAAAAAAAAAAATTTGGTACATCTTCCGCGACTCTGAGTTTTAAAAAAATGGTAATGGCTTTTAAATCGGCCCCGGGGCGTGACACAACATTTGATTAACAAACCCAATGTCATCTCTGAATCTCGGTGATGAATTAGATGGCCTTGGTTACAGGAGGATTTATTTTACTATTACCTGGCATTTGTAGTAGATGACTCGATTTTTATTTTGCTATTTTGATTTTGACATAATTCGTTCAACTATATTTTCTTTATCTATATGCTTGCCATTTGCTGTTTCTTATTTTAATATCAGAAAACTGGGAGAATATTTCTGTGCTGTACAGTTGAATGCTTGATGAAATGATTATTCCCTTGCTTTATGATATTCCCTATATTGGAGCATAGTCAATGCATAGTGCCTGACTAGTATATATCCTCTTATAATGTACTAAAGTTGTGCTATCGTGAAAGATTATATTTTTGACCTGGTAGATGGTTACAAATCTGGTTTGTGAAGTTAGTGGACTTTTCTCCAATGTGCAGTTAGTGTGCATGTCAACAAGCCATATCTTTTAACCATGAGATTATTTTATGAATGGTTTCCAGGGTCAGCTGATCGGACAGTAAAATTTTGGGACCTAGAAACTTTTGAGCTAATAGGTTCACTACACCAAAAGGGCCTTTTAAGGGCAATTTAAACTGCTGAAAAAAGTATAAAAAGTGCCGGCAAAAATTTTTTCCGGCACAATTTTGTGGCACTCAAAAGTGCCGGTTATAAGTCAGTTGACAATTCTTTTGCCGGCACTTCTTGTCAACCGCCAGTAAATGATAAAAAACTGGCACTTTAAATTGCCACCTATAAGAATTTATAGCGGCACTCATAAATGCCGAAAAAAATATCTTTTTTGGCACTCAAAACTGCCGGCTATTCCTATTTTCAGCGACAATTCTTTTTGCCAGCAAAATTATAGCGGCACTCATAAATGTCGAAAAAAATATCTTTTTTGGCACTCAAAACTGCCGGCTATTTCTATTTTCAGCGGCACATAATAATGCTGGCAATAAATACAAAATTATAATTCGTAATTAAATATCCCGACAAAAAAAAGTGCCAGCAAAAAAGTATTTTGTAAATAGATCGATAGGGATTCATGTATTAACATATACAAACGATATCGAGCACAATAATTGTAGTAAGAAAAACGAAGAATAAAAGATAACTTTACAAAATTTCGACTATTACATTCAACATCCATAATAAACCAAAAAAATTAACAATATCTAACATAGTTGTTCACGAAAAAAGATTTAAATACAAGTAAAACATCATGCATCATTAATTAGTAGCCAAAACCAAGTACAAAATAACATCTATTTAAAGTTTCACAACAATTAGTTTGATCTGCATCCATAGTAAACAAAAAACAAGTAGTTTAGTCTCATAACAAAACATACAATATTAATATACTCCAATCACATATTTCTTGCTAAACAAAATGAAGGAATTGAAGCATTGTGATCGGTCAATAGATGGCTTCATCTTCTCGCTGGCTTAATCTGCATTAGAGTAAAAACCCAAAATTTCAATAAAAAATTCTAACTAACTTTAAAAACAGCAAATTACTAAAATATGCAACATATATGTACTCTATCTACATATTTTTTAACTACACAAAATGAAGGAAATGAAGGCTTGCGATCAATCAATAGATTTCTTCACCTGAAATTTGTTTGTGAAAAACCCAGCAGCATACCTTTATAATACTAATTGTCACTCTTGATGTATTTTGATTAATCGAATCTAAACCACCTTGACAAAGAAGTGTAACCTAAGAAATCCCCCCCCAAAAAAAAGCTTAATTGGCTACTTGCAATAAATAAAATGGAAGAATGGTGTGAAACAGTATAGTCCATCGGAAACAATAAAGATAATTGAGAAGTCAATTCCATCGCAAAAGGCGAAAGTAATTATTATGGTTAACATGCCGAAAGAGCAAAATGAAAAAGTACTTACCAACTTAATTGACCAATATACCACATCTCAGTAATTTAAATACTCTGGTCTTGTGTTCTAGTGAAGACTAATGATCCAGTTAACAGTTGCAACTTTCAAACGGAAATCTCAAATTACTCCCTAGTCCAACAAGCAGGATACCAAATTAATGGTAGAAGCTGGAAATGAAAAAATAATACCTGCATGATCATTTGAAGAAGATGCATACAATTCATTGTGCTTGAAAACCATCCGCTATTGGCACATATGTCAATCATAGCCTGGACGATACGTATACTTTGATCAAGAACAGATTTCAAGTCAGTGACATAGTCACTGATAGGCATTTCTACTCTCGAGAAATGTGCCTGCAATGGAAAACTTGGTAATTTAGAAAACTAGGGTCATCGTGTTATGAGGCAAGGATCAAGATAAAACAGAAGACAACTAAACATTCCACTAACCTGCAAAAGTAAATTTGCTTTCACGTGTGGATCATCAAGACGGTGCTCATCAATTGAATATGGAACCTTCTCAGATAATGCTTTGTTGTAATTTTCCTGAAAGAAGAAAGACAAAAATTAAACTAATAGTAGCGAATCCGGTAAACAGAAGTTTTAGAGACATGCATGAATTATGACCTGATTGAACACCAAGGTAAACTTAGTATGGAGCACCTCTCTTATAACACAAAGGTTCACTTATATAGTTAAATTATATTTCCTCAGAATCTTCATGAGGGCAAAATTATACTTAAGCAAGGTAGGATAAATTGGTTATTGCATGCCAAATTCTCAAAGTTTTCTTTGGTGAACTAAACCTCATGTGAGAACACAATATAGTATTTTCTAGGAGAAACCATAGGATCATGCAATGCTGCTTCTCTACAAAACATACCAATTTCACTGTCTACAAGCAAGGTATATCATTTATGTTTTGAAAGCTACTCTTGCACTTCTCTTATGGACCTATTCCGAGCACTGAGAAGAGCAACCACTCGCTACTCTTTCTCCGGCAAAACGACAACATTTTCTTCTTCGTCATCATCTATGGCCGCCACTTCGTCCATTCATCTAGGCTATTTGGATGGTTTTCAAATGCTGATTTATTATGAAATTTCTCATCTTGCCTTTCCCTTCTCATCCCCCACTCTTCTCTTTATTTGCAAATACTGATTTTGTGCTCCAATTTTTAGTTTTGGTTATTCATCTAGGTTATTTGGTTGGTTTTCATATGCTGATTTATATTGATTTTGTGCTTCAATTTTTAGTTTTGGTTGTTGGGGAAAAGACGCCAGGCTACTCTTAATAGTTCGGTTGTTGGTATTTAGTAAAAGTGCATTTTTTAATTGTTACTTTCATGCAAATTTGCATGTTCTGGTTATTTTTTGCTGTTTGTCGATCGGAAAGGTATAGGTTTTTTCTGTGCTCTTATGAAAATATTCTTTTTTTGCTTTCAATCTATTCTTATGTTGGTTTTCCCCTATGGTTTGACCTAAAACCTATTTTTAATTTCAACTCTTTGTAATCTTACGCGCTGTTCTGCGATGGTAAGTTATGCATTAAAGAAAGAATTTGAATTTATTTCCTACATCAATGAATAGATATATACAGGTATCTGTAGCCTTCTTTGCCTGCTTTGTATATTTTATGCTTTCGTGATTTGTGTTGGATATCACACATGTTAGATTGTAAATTATAGTGTTGTGGAGAGAAACATAGTTTTTATTAAGCAAGCTTTAAGTACACACAAACATATTCTTTATAACTGTTTTATGTATGGGGGTGTTTGGCCTAGCTTTCCAGAAGTGATTTTGGGCCAAAAAAATCACTTTTGAGTTCAGTAGAGCGTTTGGAAACGACAGATGAAAAATCCTATTTTGCTTTTTAGAATCAGAAAATTGATTTTGAAGCCTCCAGAATCAGAAACAGAAAAAAAGCTGCTTCTTCAAAACTGATTCTGATTTTGGACTCAGGTCTCAAAGTTTTATTCGTATATTAGACTCAAAGTATAAATTTAACATTAAAATTAAATTTTCAAATTTTAAATTTATATTTGAAATTTTAAAGTCACAACTTTTCAAATTTAAAATTTAAAATTTAGAATTTGAATTTTAAAATTTCAAATCTCAAATTTTAAATTTTAAAAATCAAAAATTATATTTTAATATTTTAAGATAAAATTTAAATTTTGGTATTTTCAGATTTTAAAACTTACATTTAAAATTTTAAAAGTTTTTAAAATTTTAATTCCAAATTTTAAAATTCAAAATTTTAAAATTTTAAATTTTAAATTTAATTTACTTTTCAATTTCGAAATTCAAAAAACCTAAACCCTAAGCCCTAAAACCTAAAATTAAAAATTTAAATTTAGATTACAATTTTCAAATTTAAAATCTAAAATTTTGAAATTTCAAATTTATTTTTTGTGCAAATGTGAAATTTAAAAATTATACTTTTAATTCAATTTTAAAATTTTAATTTAGATTCAAGTTTTAAATTTTTTCAAAATAAAATTTAGTAAAACAAATAATATATGCAAGCATCAAAAATTTTTTACCAAACAGCTTTAGAAAATTACTTCAAAAAAAATCACTTTTATCTAAACTCAACCAAATACTCTACAGTTTTTCACCAAAATTAATTCTCCAAATTAAAATTACTTCTACAAAAATCACTTTTTCAGAGGCTAGGCCAAACAGGCCCAGTAAAGATTAACCCTTTGATTTGTCCTTCTCTTTGAGCAAAGTTTAGTGAAGATTGTATTAACATTTTTTTTTATACAACCGCTTGCAGCCAAAGGAGAGGTAGCAGAATTTTTTAGTCTTGAAAAGTGGCTATTTAGTTCTCACGTTGGGAATTTAAACTTGCAATTGGTAAATTTCACTTTGTTTGAAGTATATGTAATACAACTTTTACTAATTATGCAAGTATAAAATTTATTCTATAATAAAATGTATGTAGTACAACCTACTGAGGAGTTTTAGCTTATTTCTCAATTTTCCTCAAAATGTTTGTAAGCAGCATTTTATAAAGCAAACTCTTAACTCCGCATAGCACTAATTTCCAAAGGTCACAGTCATAAGGTTGCTCAAATTGTGGATAATGGGGTTGAGGAGGGAGACATAGTTTTTACTAATCGACCTCCAAGTACATATAAATATTCTTTATAAACGTTGTATGTATGTATTCATGACTTTGATTTGTCCTTCTCATTGCATGATCAGACTTTGGTGGAGATTGTGTTTACTTTTTTTCCCCATCCCTTGCTGCCAAGAAAGAATTATTTAATGCTGAAAAGTTTGCTAGAGGTAGCAATATAATAAAGGGTATGTAAATACGTCGATTTGAGATTACAGAGAAAAACAATGTAAAGTTTTATTACATATAATATCTTTATTCTGAACAATATTTATAGTGCACGTTTATAATATACATGTATATAATATATAATAGAATTTCATTTCGGTTTTGATTAAATTTTATTACCAAAAATTGATAGATATATCTGCAGCTATTTTTATTTAATATTTGCGGCATACTTTAACTGTATAAATTAATATAGTTCTAAGCTTTTCTAAGCTTCTCCATATGTACTATTATGTTACACATATCACGATGAGTCGGTTGTGATATACTTTCTGTAATACCAACGGAAACATAGGAATATATTTCTATAGATTTTTATCCTAACTCTATTTTATTGATGTGTTACTTTTTTTTTGACATTTAATACATACACTACAACAGAATTAGGTTATAGAGACACATGTTTGGGACACTTTTGAATAAGTGTCCCATTTATGCTAAAACTTAAAAAAAAAACATCTACTAATGCCTAAATATAAAGCCCAATCCAATCAAAAATAAAAGATTACTCTACTCAACCCACCACACCCAGTCCATTTGGCCCGATTACAAACAGAAAAGAAAAAAAAAAGAAAAATCAGTTATCATCTTTTCTTCTCTCTTTACTCAATACACTGAAATTCTAGACGAAGAGCCTTTCCTGTCGTTCTCCTCCGCCACCGCAGCCAACGAGATAGAGTTTCGGCGGTTGCTAAATTGTCACGCCCCGGGGTCCCTTTTAGTTTAAAACATAGCGGAAAAGCGTCTGAAATTTTTTTTTTTTTTTTTTGAAAAGCCTGACCCCAGAGTATGCCAGATCCGCCACAAACACAGGGAATCCACTGTTCACACGGACAGAGTCTCCCTTGTATTTGCACGACGTCACACAAGTACAAGAAGTAACCCAGGTACAACCACAACTAAATGAACAGACAAATAACCAACAATTATATGTTCATACACCATTCACATCACAGGTTCATATTTATATATTCGATATTTAAACATAAATTCACATCTATCAGTTAAAATGTTTCCAACCACAGAAACAGGTTTTGAAATACTAAGATGCAAAATCCACAGAAAATCTTTTGAAAACTGTTTCCTACACGGAAATCTTTATTCTTTAAAAACGCTACCACGAGGGGTAGAAAATCTTTTATTTTACAAAATCCAGAAATCCGTTTATTACATTCATGAAAGTCCACATTTTCAAATGTAATAAAAATACTGAACCATATAACTATCTAAGCTATAACAACTGAAATAATAAGGGTAATAACTATACCGAAATAACCTGGGTCGGAAGCTCTATCGACCGCTACACACGTACCTCACGTCTCGTCCTACTTACTCCCGCCGCCCAGATACTGAAAATGGTGGGACCAGGAGGTGAGAACATGTACCCCATGTCTCCCCTCCCAGTGGCACGCACACCGATGAAGGCGAGAGTACTCACGATCAGGAAGAGCTAAAACAACAGTACGGGTCAGTAGAAAATACAGTAGCCAACCGAATCATGAACGACCTGAGATATAATTGACAGCAACCAAACTACCGGCTACTGCCACATGTACAAATGCGCAAGCATACACAGGATATCAAAAACTATAAGTGCCAAGCACAACTCAGATCAGAAAGACATAAAGTATACCACCTATGCAACAAACTGCTACTATAGCCTATACCATGCGTCAACCGGACGAGATCAAAAGTAGCAATCTAAACCCGCCCGTGTCGGTCTAAGGACCTTAGCAAAAGCCACTACCTGCTCACCCCCAACTGCAGTAACCGTAGCACAAAGAGAACACCGCTCGGGCTCACGGGTCGGATGTCGCCACTTTTCCCCGGAAACGACACCACGCCCTCCTGCGGGGATAACCGCTGGTGAGCGCCTGAAATGGCACTCGACCCACGTGTGCAGCCGCCATCATACGATAGACTCAATATGGCCAACACGTCGGCAATCGTCCCCGCCATCATCTCTCCCTGGGCATCCCCGACCGTACCACTAGTCATCAAAGTAACAACGTGAATCCCCCGAGGATAGGTCAATGTACGAAAAGTACGCGACCACACAGGTCCCGATGCAAATAGGAGACCGACCCACCAGTGTCACAAGTAACTCGTATATCGAATGCCATCCTACCTCTACGCCCTATTACAGATACAACATAAAAAACCAGGCAGAGTAAATAAAGATAGTATGTAGACTCGCTCGATGTCAATAAAAGTAAGCGAAACGCAAGGAAACCGACCGATAGGTCACAGGATGACTATTCGTATAGTCCAGAACTAACCGTCAGCACA
>NW_017893413.1:59347-83238 GCF_001540865.1 Ananas comosus
CCGAGCAACCTGGACGGCCGCGGCTGGCCGACGGACGGCGGCGGCGGCCGCAGGCGCGGCGCGCGATCGGGAAGGGTCGCCGAGGGTTAGGGAACGCGGCCGGAGTGGGCCATCAGTGGCTGCGCGATGGGAGGCCGGAGCTTCATTCTGGCCTGTGCTCGGCCAGGCCAGCAGGGTGCAGCAGCGGCCGCGCGGCCGCACGGAGGTGGTGACGGTCGGCGGGAGGACGCCGGCGGAGGTCGGGGCACACAGCAGGGTACAGGGTCAATGCAGTCTCAGATCCGTCAGCAACCCGTAGAAGCAAGAGAGAGATAGAGAGAGGGATGGAAGTAGAGAGCTACAGGGAGAAGGACCTCCTTCCTCCGGCGGACCGGCACCGTGCGCGGCGGCTGGTGCGCACCGTGCACTCCTTAATGCGAGGGAGTGAGGCGCAAGTTGCTAGGGTGATGCGGCTAGGCCTAGGGTTAGGCTTCCAAGTTGAAAAGATTAAATACATGAGCGTCCAAATTGCCCAGAAAAGCTCTCGAAAGCTCAACAGTGTCATTCCGAGTCCTTCACAGCACGAATAAAATGCACGGATTGCCCTCACGTTGCGCACTCACGCGAACGGTACATAAAATATCGCGACTTTTGCGAAAAACCGTTTTGCCATACCGACCCTCCCTCGGTCAATGCCATCTCCGCAGATTGTCGTCAGATTGGGACGGATAGACCGGTGCGGATCAGCACGACGAGACAACAAAGCTGTGCGATTTCGTTTCACCACGATCGATCACGGGATCGCACAAAAAATCCAATCTTTCTTCCAATAGAAGAATAACACATAAATAACAATAAAACATGTATTTTTGGATTTTCGTCGAAATCCGTGCGTCAACTTCAAAATCCGCCGCAATAAGTTCCAGAACAGCTGAAACCGGTCGAAACGAGCTATTGGACTGCCTAGAAACGAGCTTCGATACGAGCCAGAGCCAACTTCCACCGTGACTTCCTCCGGAAAATCGAGTTACTATTCACTTAAGCTCGAAAACTTGGAAAGCGCGTAGAATTTTCGTTTTAAACTCTGTTTCGCGCCCGAAACTTGACGAGTGCTTTGTAAATAATTACACACAAAAAACATCGTCAACTGAGAGTGTAGCTATACTGCAAAAGTTTAGTCCTTACGTCATCCCCCCTTAAAGGTAAGCTTTTCTCCCTGAAACTTCTAACAGATGTGGGCCGCGGATCCAACGCTAGAGAACCAAACACTCACCTCGAGAGGCTACAACCTCCTAAAGAACCGAACCACAATCTGACAAAGCAAAACTTAACCATCAGGAACAATCGATGGCACCCGACACTGCTTAGGTCGAAGACCTAAACCAGTTGTCTGACCAAAAAGGTCTAAGGAGTAGAAGGCTGTCGAGTACGTCTGAGCCAACAGTTTAGCTTGGCCTCAACACTCCAACGTACAGCCAATGATTGCTCCGTCACTAGGTGAACAGAGTTGCCACTCACACAAGCGTATCAAACAACCACAGTGATGCAAACACCAGTTCTACGAGACCTATTGCTGCCGTACCCAAAGAGACCCGTAGCGATCGATTCTTAGCAACACTAAATGCTCGTCTCATCGAGACTCCCAACATATTCTCACCAAGTGGACAAAAGCAAACCCAATTCATCAAGGTATCCCCAAAATCAAAACGTATAACTCGCTACAACAATACAGCTGCTACACCAGAGCCAAACACCAGACTCACTAGATTGATCAAAGAAGACTAACACCTCTCATTACAAGAAAAGAAATATCGACCCAATCCAGATATCCCCAAAGGGGTTAGAATCTTGTCCTAAACTTTGACAATACGTTGTCTGCCACCAACTATTTATCAAAAGAAAGGTTAAAGATACCCGTGGACTCCTCGTAAGATACCCAGTGGATACCATCACAACAAAAGTTGGAGACATGACACAACACTACAGCAACCAATGGACCCTATAATGCGCTAGCAGAAAAATGTCACGAACAAAGACCGACATCACGACCGTTACAAAAAACCAGAATCCGACACACACCTACACTGACAAGGAAACCAGAAAGGTCAATAACATCCGCCTTGGTAACTCCACTAGCAAAAACAATCCAACAAACTCAAAGAATGCCCCCGCTGCCTGCGGATTGACCAGCAAAACGTTCCATGTCCCGTGTTGGAGGTGGGCAGTAACAATACCAGTAGCAGTATGATGACACCTCACTGATCAGAACTAGTCCGCTCACTGTCTCCACTCCAACACCAAAAACAGCACATGCCATAACCTGTAGCACAAGAACACGAGGGTAATAAATACAAATCAACCTCGAACCTACCAGCTCGATAACCTCGAGGACTAAATCTCGTACACCCCGCGCTTGTACGTGCCTACGTTTTATGGTCATCTATGGTCAACCTAACCAGTGGTTCAGTTCATTTGTTCAGTCATTACTTTCAAAACAATCTGTGAATGGTGTTGTGGTTGTAACTAGCTCTGATACCACTTTAATCTGTCACGCTCGGGTCCCTTTAGGTAAAACAGCACGCGAAATTTTTTTTTTTTTTTTTTTGAAACTAATCCCAGGGAATGCCAGATCGCCACAAATACAGAGAATCCACTGGTCACACGGACAGAGTCTCCCCTGCATTTGCACGGCGTCGCCACAAGTACAAGAAGTAACCCAGGTACAACCACAACCAAATGAATATAAAAACGACTATGCAATTATTCATTCACCATTCACATCATATAGTTATACATTCAAAATTAAACATAAATCCACAGAAAAATTCTTTTGAAAACTGTTCCTATACGCGAAACCTTTATTCTTTAAAAATGCCACACGAGGGGTAGAAAACCTTTTATTTACGGAAACCACGAATCCTTTTTATTACATTCATGAAACCCACACTTTCAAATGTAATAAAAATACTGAACCATATAAACTATCTGAGCCTATATCAACATATTTAGTAAGGATAGAAACTAAACCGATAACTTGGGTCGGAAGCTCTATCGACCGCTACGAACGTGTCTCACATCTCGTCTTGACTCTCACTACCGCGCATACCTGAAAAATGGTTGGGGAGGTGAGAACATGTAAACATGTTCTCCCTCCCAGTGCGTAACAGCAAGCCGATGAAGGCGAGGAGTACTCACGCGATCAGGAAGAGCTAAACAACAGTACGCTGTCAGTCAGAAAATACAGTAGCAATAATAATGAATGAAAGAGACATATATATTGAAGAAGTACAACTACGTACTGCAATGGACAACTGAATGTATACAGTAACAAGATTATATAGTAGTAGATAATGTAATGAAAAGAACTGAAGGTATACAAGCGACAACTGCTACTATAGTTATATGCGTCAAACAGACGTATAAGTCCAAATATACCCAATCTGATGTTGCTATATTGGTCCGCCAGAACCTCAAGCGTTGCCCATGTCACAGAGTAGACACTGAGAGCTTATTCATGTGTCACCGACGACCTATCCGGATACGTAACACCTCTTGTTGGTGGCAAACCAACTGGTGTCTAGAAATACACAGTCGCTGTAATTGAATCATGCTGATATGCTCAAACAAATCCGGCTAAAGCGGTGCCTAGGCCGAAGCCAGAAACAAGGGCGTACAACGCCAAACCCACGATCAACCAGATCGGAACACATGACACAGAGATGTCGATGTTTGCCAGGACCCAAGGTCCACAGAGTCCAACTGACCAACAATGTCCCTGATACGAAGTCGAGAATCGACCCTAGGTCAACAGATACGGAAATGCACAACCAACCAACTAGATCAACAGATACTGAATGCAACAACAGACCAACTAGGTCAACAGATACTGAACGCAACAACAGACCAACTAGGTGAACAGATACGCATGTAGATGAACTAAACCTACTCCTACTCAGAATATAAGCATGCCAACAACGAGTAGATATAACGAATAAACAAGGTGTGTAGGCTCAATATACTATGCGATAGTAACAACAGAAGAGTAAGGGTAGGAAACCATCACGAAGCGTGCACCACACTGTACCGACGTCGGATCGAAGTACCCACCTGTAAGGATGTCGCGTCTGTCTCCTGACTGCCAAAAGAATGTCGACAGGACCTATAGAGGGTCCACCGGGTTAGTATCTAACCCACAACTAATAATCACAAATATCACAACCCACAAAATTTCACGAAATCGGTTTCCCAATACCGATTACCGTAACTGCGCAGGAAGTCCCGAAAACTACAGCGGGACGCCGTCGCGGACCCACTAAGTGTTCCGAAACTCACCAACTCATACACGAGTCACCGCTGCCACAAAACACACCAATTTGAATGTCTTGGCAGCAAAACACAAGGTAACACAAACCAACGCAATTATCGTCGGATAATTGTTCGATCCGGTTCCCGGAAGTGTCTATACGACACCGGAACCACCGTCGCTCATCCGTCATCATTGAACCCACAAAATGATGATGGTGACCAGCCAACAAGGCTCAGCGACAACTCAACGGACAACCAAACCACGTCGAAGAAATCCGAATCGAAATCCGCGTTTTTCGGCGAATTTCGCCGACAAACGCACCGTAACCGACTCCTCGATTTCCGCAAAGGCTATTGGATCATGGATAATCAGTCAGAGGTTACCAACACTCCAACGCATTGCCCACAGTAGCCTGCACAATTGCATAAAAAGTCCTCAATTATATAAAATCCATCATTTTATGTGATTTGAGCGATCAAGTAGGCTAGTTCACACAAACTGAGGACTTCCAAGGTCTGCCGAGACACGTATAGATGATCTCGACGTACGCGAAGGCCGTGTCATGATCCAGAGCACAAACGCTCACTGTGGGAAGCGCGGAGCAACCCGAAGTTTCAGCGAAAGCACGCAGCCACGAAGAAACACGCCGAACAGATAACCGGACACTGCTGATCCAAGGTAAGGTGAGCACTGTGATCAGCACTGACCAGCGATCACCGTGCTCACCTCCGGAGGCATCGAAACAACCTCGGATCGCCGGAAAAGCAGCACAAACACAGAACAACAGCAAAAAGGCTCAACAGGGTCGACACTGCCGAAACAGCGAACGGAGTCTCCCCGACAGAAACTAAGGTGAGCACGATGATCAGCAATTTGCTACAATCATCGTGCTCCCTCTCCGTAGGAGATTGGGGAGTCAGGAAGCTCGAACAGCAAACCGCTAAGTAAGCCTATTTCGGCTTAGCCGGAGCAAGCTTGCTCCGCCGGCCTCCGGCGGCACGGCGGCGCGCGCGGAGGCCAGGGATGGTGCGGGGGAGGCGAGGAGTGCGGGGCTCACCTCAGGTGCGGCTGGAAGTGGCGGCGGCGGCGGGGAACAAGACAAGCACGCAGGAGCTAGGGCTCGGGTTCAGAGGCGACGGCGGACACGCGGCGGCCGGAGCTCCCAGGGGTGACGGCGGGCGATCTCCAGAGACAGTGAGGGATCACGTTGGGTGGCCCCGGGCGCGGTGGGTGCGATGATTGAACCGCAAGCCAACCTCAGCTTCGCAGGCAACCCTGGAGCGGCCGTGGCTGCCGAGGCAGCGGCGCGGCCCGCAGGGCGCGCGGCGACTGCAGGAAGGGTCGCCGAGGTCACGGAACGGCGGCGGAGTGGGCTCAGGCAGTGGCTGCGGCGGGGAGCGCGAGTTCACCTCGGCCTGGGCTCGCCAGGCAGCAGCAGGGTGCAGCAGCGGCCGTGGCGGCGGCGGAGTGGCGACGGTCGGCGCGGGGGGACGCCGACGAGGTCGGGCGACGCTGGAAGGGTACAGGGATGCAATGCAGTCTCAGATCCGTCAGCAACCGCGAGAAGAAGAGAGAGATAGAGGGAGAGGGATGGAGTAGAGAGCTTCAGGGAGAAGGAACTCCTTTCTCCGCGATCGGCAGCGTGCGCCGGCGACTGGGTGCGCCCGTGCACTCAGGGGAGGGAGTAAAGGCGGCAAGGGTGGTAGGGTGATTGCGCTAGGGCTAGGGTTAGGGTTCCAAGGTAAAAGCTTAAATACATAGCTCCAAAATGCAGAAAAGGCCCCTCAAAACTCAACATTTCATTTCGAGTCCCTTCACAGCACGAATAAAATGCACGTGCCCTCCACGTGCGATCTCACCGAAACGGTACATAAAATATCGCGACTTTTGTGAAAATACCGTTTGCCAATACCGACCCCTCCTCGTCAACGCGCAATCTCCGCAGATCCGTCCGTCAGATATGCGGACGGATAGCACCGGTGCGATCAGCACGACGGGAGACAACAAAGACCTGCGATTTCGTTCACCACGATCGACTACGGATTCTGCGACAAAATCCAATCTTTCTTTCCAATAGAAGGAATAACACATAAATACATATAAAACATGTATTTTTGGATTTTCTCGAAATCCGTGCGTCAAACTCAAAATCCGTCAGCACCAATAGTTCCAGAACAGCTGAACCGGTCGAAACGAGCTATTGGACTGCTAGGAACAGAGTTCGATACGAGCCAGAAGCCAACTTCCCACCGTGGCTTCTCCGGAAAATCGAGTTACTATTCACTTTAAGTGAAACTTGGAAATCGCGTAGAATTTTCGTTTTAACTCGTTTTCGCCCAAAACTTGACGAGTGCTTTTGTAAATAAATTACACACAAAAACATCGTCAACTGAGAGTTTAGCTACACTGCAAAAGTCTCAGTCCTTACATTTTAAATGGTAAGAAAATAATTAAAGTATCATCTTATTGAAAAAAACTATCAATTACCATGTGCAACCATTAATATTTTATAGAAGTTTGTTAGGATTTGGCTAGATTTGTAGATTAATTCTAATGGATAAGAATTAATAAAGATTTAAATATTAATTAGAGTACGAATCTAACTAGATTAGGATAAATATTTAAATCTATTGGATATAAACTAAATGTAGATTTAAATATTTATTAGAGTAGGAATCCTAAATATACTAGGATTTGGGTACGTTTTATTGTAAACAATATATAAGCACCATATGGAGTGCTTTTGGAGTAAAAGTATGGCAAAAAATTTGAAGCTCTTTGGTAGGTTGTACCAGAAAGAGAGAGTTGGCCGGTTGCATGCACCTAGTGCACGGTTGCATATGAGAGAGAAAGAGAGTTGTCTTTTAGATTTATAAAAGACGAGAGAAGGGTAGAAGGGATTCAAAAAAAGGGCTCGGGTTGTAGCTATTCTGTTGCAGAATAGGAGTCAGGTGTAATCTTCTCTTATTTAATGAATCTTATTTTACCCACATATTTTCTATTTTGGTTTTTCTCTTTTTTTGTGATTGTATCAGCTTATGCTGAGGAGACGGGTTTATGGTAAAAGTCCGATTTGACGCTTCTGTTGCAGAATCCCAACAATCGGTACCGGATCCACAGCAGTCGGTATCAGAGCAGGTTGCGGATTCACAAGATCTAGTACTGGGGTGAGTACCGGATTTCCAACAATTGGTATCAGAGTTGAAGGTTACCGATCTGCGAGAGAGATCGACGGAGATGGCCACGAAACTCGAAATCGAGAAGTTCGATGGCAAGAACAATTTTGGATTATGGCAGATTAAAGTACGGGTGATCCTCGTACAATAAGAATTAGATGAGACGTTGAATGGGAAGGAGGCGACGCCGGCGGAGGTCACGGATGCGGCATGAACGAAGATGGAGCGGAAGACGTTGAGTACGCTTCATTTATTATTAGCAGATGAGGTTATTTACAGCATAGCCAGCGAGATGACACCGGCGAAGTTGTGGAAGAAATTGGAAGATCTATACATGACCAAATCCCTGACGAACAAATTGTATCTGAAACAACTACTATTTACGCTGCGGATGTAAGAAGTGGTGAGCCTACATGAGCATCTTAACGAGTTCAACAAGGTGGTGGCCCAGTTGACTAGCATCGGAGTCAATCCGGATAACGAGAATAAGGCGCTGATTTTATTATCTTCGCTACCGACGACATATGAGCATCTGGTGACCACATTGCTTTATGGCAAGGAGACCATAAGCATGGAGGCGGTCACGGCGGCGCTTCTCTCGAACGAGATGCAGAAGATGACTCGGGAGTCTGGCACGCAGAGCTGTGATACTACTCTAGTGATGAGAGCGAAGAAGGAGGCGACAACATCAGCGACTGGAGATGTCACGCCCCGAGCCCGATCCCTTTTTGGCCGGTTCGAGAGCGTCAAACAGACGCCGAACGGATAGAGCTTCCCCTGTCCGCCCAAGGCTCAACACAAGTATCAATAGAGTACAAATTTGCATAAGCGGAAGCATACACAATGGCTTGCACGAGGGCAAGCAATAGCCAAGGTGAAAGAATTAGCAATTCAATATACAAGTAATATGACTAAATTTAAATCACATACATGTATCCAACTATAATCAAGTTCTGTTACATTCTTGCATCATTTCTTTTTACATCTCATTTCTCCCAAAATGTAACTTTTGACATTTAAAGTAAATATTCTTTACATCATTCATTAAAGCAAGTTCATAATACTAAAATCATCAAATACAAAATATGATAGTAAAGGGTGTGCAACTACAAAATGAAATCCATCTCGGGCGGTCTCTACTTAGGGCGCGATGCCCTTACCGCGATCATCTACCGGCTCGCTCGGTCCCGGCTCTGTGGAAATAGTGGGGTGAGAACTACAACAAAGTTTCCAATGGGTTCGGCAACCAACCACGCCGACTATCCCACTAGGTCTAATCAGGCATAATAGAAGAAAGAATAGATAATAACTAACTAACAAATGCAGCTAATATGCCTGAACGATAAATGAAACTATGCTCGATAGAATGCTCATGATGAATGCAAGATTAACTTTTCATTACCCAATCTCATGGCTAGCCCGTAGGTTTCGCCCTCACAAACTCACCAACCCAAATCCCTATTATCGGGGAGATAACCGCTACGACCCGACGGGACCGCCCTCTGGGGAGATAACCGCTACGACCCAGTGATGACAACTTCGGAGCACATCGCCCGAGGGGGAGCTACCGCCCTCGAGCAAGGACCATTAGGTGAGTACGATCAATCCTTAACTTTAAGGATTTCAAGTTCAATCCATTCCTTGACTTCAAGGAGAACCATGTACATATGACCCTTAACTCTAAGGTGTGTATGTCATAATGTCACTAACCCAATTTACTTGCATTGTCTAACCTCTACTAGTGTCATGTACACTACTTGTTCTTGTTCTTTGTCATTGATGGCACACTTATTTTCTAAGTCCTCTAGACTCATCAATGTCACTCGCCAAATCTATGTCATTGTGTCACTTTTGTTTACTAACCCTTCTAGGTTCTTGTCACCTTCATGCATACATAGGGATTGTTACTCTCACGATCTTACAAACATTTAACATGCATTTGAATTCACATCATGCTACAAAAAGCTCACAATTTAACCTTATTATGCAAAATGCTCAAATATGCTCATATGCTCAAAATATGACACTTAGACATAAAGAGATTTCCGATGTCCTTGGAATGCACCACCCACCTTAGATGGTTACCAGGATGCTACAGTGAATTTCTTGGAATTTTTGAAGCCTTAGTCCGCGTGCTGCGGCTATCTGTACGGAAAATGATGTTTTTGTCAATAACTTTGCATACACTTGTCGGATTGTCGAACCGAGCGTTCCAACGCGTTTAAAATACCCTCAATTAGTTTTCTACATGATCAAAATAGATCAAAATCCAACTTGAGCAAAACCCCTCTTTGGGATGCCTAACATGCCATTTTTGTATTTCTCCAAGATTGATCTCATTGCTAAGTAAAAGAAAGCTTAGAATCACTTGGGAAGCTCTCTAATAAGGTTTCTAAACTTTTAGAACCATCCCTAGGGCATCTACTTTGAGCCCTAGTGATCCACCATGAGAGGGGTCCAAGAAAACTATGTTTTTCATGGAGTCATGGTCTTTAGAGGATTTCTAGGTTAATTAGAGGATCAAAAACTCTAAATCCCAAGGTTTAAAACCAAACCCTAGACTCTCTTGTGCAACAAACTCACCTTAGCCACAAGCTCACCAAGTCCACCTTGTTGGAGAGCCACAAAATCTACCCAAGCCTCCAAATCCACCTTCTCCAAGCTTTTCTCCACCTTCTCCACCAAACCCTAGGGTTTTTCTAGAGAGAGGAAGAGAGAAATGAGAGAGGGGGATGTGTGTGGCTGTGGGAGGGAGAGGGGTGGCCCAATAACATATTGTAACATTAGCAATTAGGCCCCTCAACTTTATCTCTGCAGCAGACTCATCCCTGCTGTTTCGGGTCCCTTGTACCGGTACACGGGTTCTTATACCGGTACAAGGCCCGGGTGACAGCCAACCCGAGCGCAACCCGAGAGCTCGGTTTCTCGGTTTCGACGGGTTTGTATCGGTACAAGAGAGCCTTGTACCGGTACAGCACCGGGACTGCACCAACCCGAGAGCTGTCTGAGCTCTAGTCGCTGGTTGTACCGGTACAACCATAAACCTTGTACCGGTACAAGACATCCAGAATGCAGTTTTTGACTTCGATTCGGCTCTACTTTGTGCCAGTCGACGCCAAAACCATTCTAAGTCTTCCCAACTCATTTTTAGCCCTTCCAACATTATTGGAATGCAAGAGGAACTTGTCCATCGCTTTCCTTCAACACTTTAACCAATTTGGTCAAAGTTCGATTATCGTTTTCGGGTTTCGATACGTTACAGGAGATCGACAGAAGAAGCCGTTATATGAGGTGGAGTGCTTCTACTGTCACAAGAAAGGGCATATCAAGCATAATTTTCGAAAACTTCAGGATGATCTGAAGGATTAGTTAAAACGATAGACGGAGAAAACTGTTGTAAGCGAGGACGAGACGGTATCAGCGACGGCACAGGCAGCGAAGTCGGAGATGATCGATTCTGATGTGTTGTATGCGGCGACCGGAGGTACTAAAATTTCGGATGATACATGGGTGCTCGATTCGGCGTGTTCCTTTCACGTTTGCCCGGAGAAGGAGTCTTTTGCCACTTATAAAACGATTAAGAGTGGAAAAGTTCTAACGGGGAACGAGACAGTGTGCAAAGTTTAGGGAGTCGGCACGGTGAAGATCCGAATGCACGATGGGGTCGTGAGGACACTGACAGATGTACGACACGTTCCTGGATTGAAGCAGAATTTGATCTCCTTAAGCGCGTTGAACTCGAAGGGTTGCGATATTTCAGCTTCAGGTGGACTCGAAGGGTTGCGATATTTCAGCGTGCAAAGTTCGCGGAAGTGCAATTGCTCGAGGCAGAGCGGCGGATGCAGCGACATCAAGCGGAGACAAGCTCAAGATGGAGCTTGTATGGTGAGCTCGACGAAGCGGTTGAAGACTACAAATCCAACGAAGGTGGAGAATGTTAGGATTTGGTTAGATTTGTAAATTAACTCTAGTGGATAAGAATTAATATTTAAATCTATTGTTGATAAATTAAAGATTTAAATATTAATTAGAGTATGAATCTAAGTAGATTAGGATAATATTTAAATCTATAGGAGATAAACTAAATATAGATTTAAATATTTATTAGAGTAGGAATCCTAAATATACTAGGATTTGGGTACATTTTATTGTAAACACTATATAAGCATCATGTGGGTTGCTTTTGGAGTGATTGTACGGCCAAAAAGTTGAAGCTCTTTGGTAGGTTGTACCAAAGAGAGAGAGTTGGCCGGTTGCATGCACCTAGTGCACGGGTGCATGTGAGAGAGAAAGAGAGTTGTCTTTTAGATTTATAAAAGACGAGAGAATGGTAGAAGAGATTCAGAAAGAGGGTTCGGGTTGTAGCTACTCTGTTGCAGAAGAGGAGTCAGGTGTAATCTTTTCTTATTTAATAAATCTTATTTTACCTGCATATTTTTTGTTTTGGTTTTTCTCTCTTTTGTGATTGTATCAGCTTTTGCTGAGAAGACGAGTTTGACGAGTATATGGTAAAAATCCGATTTGACGCTTCCGTTGCGGAATCCCAACAATCAGTATCGGATCCACAACAGTCGGTATTGGAGCGATTGCAGATTCACAAGATCCGGTACCGGGGCGAGTATCGGATTCCCAACAAAGTTTAAATAGTAAAATAATTCTACTTTCTTCTTCTAATTTTTTTATTTTGAAGAATTTTAAAGTAGACATATTTAAAGAAGCAAATGACCGAATCAAATATCATGACAATAACCTGGCTCTCTAATACCAATTACTGTTAGAAAAATACGGATTATACCTAATGCCATGGTGAAAGTATGTTTGATGATTGTCCTAATTAAACACCTTAATCTCGTCTCTGAACACCCTTGATCCCGTAATTTGATCGACTCGTATGTTTCTCGTTCAAAACGCCGGAATGCAATTATATAATTACAATAGTTTTTTCTCTTACAATGGTGAAATTATGATAGGTTCACATGCTTATAATTTTCACACCATCAAATAGAAAGAACCATTCCGTATAAAATGTCTCAAATCCTCCTTTCCTATAATGTGGATAAATATAAGTAATGGGGTAATGGAACTGTTAAATTTTGGTTAGATTTGTATTTACCTAAATCAGAGACAAATCCTAATTAAATTAAGATAAGATGGATTTTAGATATATTAGTTATAAATAGAGTTTAACTAGAAGTCTAATTGGATTTGAATTCTAATCAAACTCTATACTGGAAGGCATGCGTTATATATGCACAGATGAACCTTTAATGTTGCGTAGCTCTAATTAAGCCAAGCGCTAATTAAGTCCTTGGAGCCATACGTTGCTGAGAGAACCAAACCCCAATTAATTAAGTTCTGAGACACGAATTTCGACATTACGGATCTAATTAAATTTTTGTAAGATCCCTGGTGTTCTGTTGTGGAGGCTTGTCGGCAGCTCTGGAGAGTGTCGGGACAGGTCCGAGTCGCGTTGGCGTCAAATAGACGCAAAACGGACTCCGTGCGATGCGAGGGCAGCTTATAGCGAAGAAATCTGCAAAACAGCAGATTTCTCTGCTTGCTGTACCGGTACAACCAGCACGCTATACCGGTACAACTAGCGCGCACCAACTTAGCTGCTCTCGGGTTGGCTCTTGTACCGGTATAGGAGCCCGTGTACCGGTACAAGAGGGTAGGTAGAGGGCTAAATGGGTAATTTTGTCCCTCGTTTGTATCACCGACTCTCCCTCTCTCTATATAGGATTGTGTTGAGCTGAGAGAGAGAGAATTCTTGCTTCTTCTCTTCTCTCTCTAGGCTCGGTTGCAGCAGAGCTTGGGTGGAGTTCGGTTTTGTCGCCGACGTCGCGCCGCGAAGCCGTTCGAGCACGTGTTTGACGCCGGGATAGCGCGAGGAGGCCGGGAGAGCGTGGGTTTTCGCCGTTCTTGCTGTTGTATCGGTGCTTGGCGTTGTCGAGGTGGGTAATTCAGCATTTTCATTGTTTTTGGGCAAGTTCTTACTACGTCAACTTGGAGTGATGCTGTTTGCTGAAATTTATCGTCGACTGTTAGTATTTCAGCTCGTACTCGACGTAGGAGCATCGGATTGCGACGAGACTTGGTTCGCTGGATTCAAGACTTCGAGAGGAATCCACGAAGCCCTTACTCGACGTAGGAGCATCGGATTCAAGACTTGGTTCGCTGGATTCAAGACTTCGAGTTTGGTCGAATCCCTTTTCTACTCTATTGCTGCGAAATTCGGACTGAATTGGTAGATTTTGATCGTAGAGCTTGGAGTTAGCTCGAGTACTAGACTTGGAGGATTCTAGTTGATCCAGCAGGGATCACTTTGGTTCGAGGCTTTGTTCGCTGCTAGGAGCTAGCTTCTTGAGGTGGGTTTACATCGGTTTTACTCCTAAGTTCATAATCGTCGGCATGTATAGGTTTCGATTTTTGGATACTCTATTCTAGCTCGAATTCATGGATTATATTGTAGATTGCAAATCTAAATTTGGAGCATGTGGTAATAAATTGAGTAGTTTATACATGTTGGACATGGAATTTGAATTAGGAGAAAACTTGCGATTTGGACCTGTCACCTGTTTAAACTACCTGATTTAGCCTTAGGGGCCGTTGTATGATTTTATACTGTTGCAGTATCATCATGCAAGTATCCCAGGTAGTTTAGATTTCAGTTACACTCGCGCTGGGATGCCGAGTGAATTTTTACAGTAGCGTTCAGGCTGTTCCGGACTGTTGGGTCCCGTCGGGATTGACGGTGGACCCGTATTACCGTTTTGGCATTAGATTGTGCCAAGGGCACGTGACCTGTTGGTTGTTAGACTAGTGAGAGTCGTTTACTTGACCTTAGCCTGTGAGAGCGGTGTGAACTTACAGAGTTACTTGTAAACTCGTTGGGTCGTGCCCACGAATGCCATTCCGGAATGAGGTTTCAGTGCGATGAGTGTCGCAGTTTCTGTTGGACAGTTCTTAAGCCGGCTACCCACGGGGTGGTGTACCGCGCAGCTTGATACAGGCAGCCCGGGTGAGATAGTGAGGTCGTGACGTGAGTGGAGTCTTAGCCATCCTGTTGGACCTTTTTCGGGACCGGCTACTCTTGAGATACGGTGTAGTCTAATTAGGCGAGACGAGTGTATTCACAGTCTCTAGAGAGTTTTCTCCGCCGGTTACTCTTGAGATACGGTGTAGTCTAGGAGATGAGAAGGGTGTATTCACAGTCTCTAGAGGGTTTTTCCGCTGGTTACTCTTGAGCTACGGTGTTACCTAATTAGACGGGATGGGTGTATTCACAGTCCCTAGAGAGTTTTCTCAACCAGCTATTCCTGGAGTAGGACTCGGGTTCGATCCGATGGGCGGGACGGGTGTGTTCACAGTCCCTAGTGAGACTGAGCCAGTTTTTACTTTTCCTACAGTTGGTTAGCATAGAGTAGGATAGTGTAGTGACTAGTAGCTGTAGAGTCTATTCCAGCATTTACTACTACCTTTGCTCCCTACTGTAGACTTAGTGGGTGGACCGATGTTGTTTTGGGCGGCACCCACTGAGGACTACTTGTTTTTACAGTAGTTCTCACGCCTAGTTGTTACCCCTATTTTGCAGAGCCACAGGTTTCGGCTGCTGCGCCTTCCGCAGATCAGGTTCGAGGCAAGGGCGTCGCGAATTAAAGCCCTACCCGACGAGCAGAGCTAGAGGCACCCTTCTACAGGTAGTTGTTTTGTTGGAGTTCATGTACATACCTATCTTTAACTCGGCAGTGCGAGTAGTTTTGTACCTTGGATTTGATGTATGTATATGGAACTCGGTTTGTTTTTTATTACTAGTTCTTCTAGCAGCTCTATACTACTGTTTGTAGTATTGTATGTTTTACAGGTACGGCTATCGCTTCGTGTATAGGAAAAATTCCTTTATATACGGCGAATTTGTCGGCGCGCCCGGGGAACGGGTAATCCGCGGCGTGACAGATTAAGTTGGTATCAGAGCTTAGCATTAGGTCGTTGGGACCTAGAAAACCTAAGTTTGGCAAACCTTAGGAAAGCAAGACGCGAGAGGCGTAATTTATTACGAAAGTCAATGATTAGTTGTTCTAACTCCTTCGAGAGTGGGGTGAGTGATTGAAGGAGTACTTGTTTTGGCCTGAGAAATTATGTTCGCTGCAGACGATATAATTTTGGAGAAAAACAGAGGCTATCTTCTAGACTTTCGTTGATTGGGTCGAGAGTGTTTGTGTGTTATCTGACCCCGTTCTGTTTCTTTTAGATCTCTGCCGAGGTCGACCGTCGGCCAGGGATCGAGTCGCACCGCTAGAGATGCCTAACCAAGCAGAGCCGAGTGCACGACCGGAGGCGAGTGCACCCCCTGATTTGAGAGAGCAGTTGGCAGCCCTGACAGAGGTGATCAAGCAGCAGAGTGTATTGTTGTAGAGGATTTATGAGATTATCACTCAGTGGTCGAGCGTTGAGACAGGAGCATCTGTGTAGCAGGCACTCTGGTTGGGACACGGAGTTACACCCGTCCAGGAGCGGATTACGGCACCAGGGCAAAGCCAGGACAGGAAGCGCCCTTTTTCAGATGATGGAGGACAGACGAGTAGCAGACTTCAGCTGAGGTTTTCTCGATTTGGCTCTGAGGGTCGTGGTTCATCAGGGCGTCAGCATTCCAGGGGATCGCTTCAGCAGGGATCGTCACCGAGGACGCTGCGGTGCGTGATTTATGGAGGACCACACTGGCCCCGACAATGTGAGCAGAAAGAGGGCTGCTGCTACACGTGTGGACAGCCAGGACATGTGAGGTCAGCGTGTCTTAGAGCGACAATACCAGCACTATCCATTGCAGCAGCGCAGCCAGCTGACTAGCAGGCTTTTGGAGCACCACCGAGCTACCGCCAGGAGGCTCTTCAGCAGCCGATCGTGTGGTGGCAGATATCATTTTAATTTTCGACATATGTACTCGTACTTTAGTTGATACTGATGCCTCCCATTCTTTTGTGAGCCGAGCGTTTGCACTGTTGCATGGTCTAGAGTTAGGGTCATTGTCTTTGGCACGAGAGGTGCAGATCCTCGACTATGTGTTACAGGTTGCAGAGTGTGGTTGGTCTTGTCCGGTGCAGCTAGATTCTTGGATTTTGCCGTAGACTTGTTGGTGTTAGGGCAGCTGCAGGACTTCGACGTCGTACTCGGTATGGATTGACGGACGCGGTACTAGGCTACTATCGACTGTGAAGTGAGGACGATGACGTTCCGCGAGACAGGCCGGGAGGAGTTAACTTTAGAGGCTGCAGGAGCATGTTGGTTGCTGCATGGATATCTTCAGCGAGGGCTCAGCAGCTGATGAGTAGAGGATGCGTCCCATTTTGGCGACGATTGTAGAGGTACCTACGGCGGCGCCGGGACTCGAGGATAAGGACATTCCTATAGTCCGCGAGTTTTCGGATGTATTTCCCCTTGAGTTGATGTCATTGCCGCCGGTGTTGTTTGTGAAGAAGAAGGATAGTTCACTTAGGCTGTGTGTGGATTACCGGGAGCTGAATAAAGTGACCATCAAGAATAAGTATCCCTTGCCGCACATTGATAATTTGTTTGATCAGCTGCAGGGATCTTATGTCTTCTCGAAGATTGATCTCCAGTCAGGTTACCACTAGTTGAGGGTGAGGGCCGAGGATGTTCCCAAGACGGCTTTTCGGACTCGGTACGGGTATTATGAGTTTACGGTGATGCCTTTTGGATTGACGAATGCCCCTGCCGCATTCATGGATTTGATGAACAGAGTGTTCAAGCCGTTTGTAAATAGGTTTGTGGTAGTCTTCATCGATGACATCTTGATTTACTCCCGGAGCGATGCTGAGCATGAGGAGCACTTGAGGATTGTGCTACAACTTCTGCGAGAGAAGAAGCTGTATGCCAAATTAAAGAAGTGCGAGTTCTGGCTATGGGAGGTTGTTTTCTTGGGCCACCTGATTTCAGCTGAGGGCGTAGCAGTGGACCCGAAGAAGATTGAGGCGATTTGAGATTGGCCTAGACCGACGACAGTGACTGAGGTGTGGAGCTTCCTGGGACTGGCAGGATATTACCATCGGTTTGTGGAAGGCTTTGCGAAGCTTTCCACACCCCTCACACGCTTGACGCGGAAGGGGATTCGTTTTGTCTGGAGTGACGATTGTCTGAGGAGCTTTGATGAGTTGAGACTGAGGTTGGCGTCGGCTCCTATCCTTGCCCTTCCTGTTATGGGCGAAGGATTCATGATCTACAGTGATGCATCGCACAGTGGACTTGGTTGCGTGTTGATGCAGCATGGTAGGGTAATTACTTATGCTTCACGGCAGTTAAAGGATTATGAGAAGAATTACCCTACACATGATTTAGAGCTTGCCGCGGTGGTTTTTACTTTGAAGCTTTGGCGGCATTACTTGTACGCAAGCACTGCGAGGTCTTCACCGATTATAAAAGTCTCAAGTATCTGTTCACACAGAGGGAGCTGAACCTGAGGCAGCGCCGGTGGTTGGAGTTACTGAAGGACTATGACATTAGTATTCAGTATCATCCCGGTAGGGCGAATATTGTGGCAGATGCGTTGAGCAGGAAGTCAGTGCAGAGCCTGAGTTTGAGGATCACTGAGCAGAGACCCCTACTCGAGGAGCTATAGCGGCTGGGACTCGAGATAATGCCCCCTGGGTCTACGGCGAGGCTGACGTCTCTAGTTTTACAGCCCACTCTGTTGGATAGGATCCGAGAGAAACAGAGTGGAGATCCGTACTTGTTGAGGATTAGAGAGCAGCTAGATAGGGGGCAGGCTGAGGGTTTTGCTTTGGACAGTTTGGGAGTACTACGGTACAGGGACCGACTGTGTGTGCCTGTGGATTCTGAGATTCGAGCAGACATTCTGAGAGAGGCTCATTGTTCTTCTTATACGGTTCACCCTGTAGGAACCAAGATGTATAAGGATCTAAAGGCACGGTTCTGGTGGCCTGGAATGAAGAGGGACATTGGCAGATTGTGGCTCAGTGTTTAACTTGCCAACAGGTGAAGGCCGAGCATCAGGTGCCTGTTGGCAAGCTTCAGAGTCTGCCAGTGCCAGAGTGGAAGTGGGAGTACATCACTATGGACTTCGTCGTTGGTTTGCCTAGAGCGCAGGGTGGCTACAACGCGATTTGGGTTATAGTGGACAGACTGACCAAGTCTGCTCACTTCCTACAGGTTCAGACTACCTGGTCCAGAGAGAGACTCGCGCAGCTATACTTGAATGAGATTGTCAGGCTGCACGGCGTTCCACCCACAGACAGATAGTCAGTCAAAGTGGACCATCCAGACTCTAGAGGACATGCTGAGGGCATGCGTCCTGGATTTCGGAGAAGGGTGGTATCGACATGTGAGACTGGTTGAGTTTGCGTACAACAACAGCTATCAAGCGAGCATCCAGATGGCTCCGTTTGAGGCGTTGTATGGACGCAGATGTCGATCCCCTTTGTTTTGGAGTGATGTGGGTGAGAGAAGGACACTTGGACCAGAAATTCTACTTGAGGCTGAGGAAAAAGGTTAGAGCCGTTCGACGACACCTTTTGACAGCACAGAGCCGACAGAGGAGCTACGCCGATACCCGGAGACGAGACTTGGAGTTTCAGATTGGAAATCATGTTTTCCTCAAAGTCTCGCCGTCCAGAGGGATATGCCGATTTGGAGTACGTTGAAAGCTTAGTCCACGGTTTGTTGGCCCTTTCGAGGTATGGAGCGAGTGGGGCCGGTTGCATACAGGATAGCCTTACCCCCGCGACTTGCAGGCATCCACGATGTTTTCCACGTCTCAGCATTAAGGAGATACGTTTTCGATCCCTCTCATGTGATTGACTTCACTCCACTAGAGATTGGCGAGGATCTGAGATACGAGGAGCGACCGTTGCGGATTCTTGCTCGGGAGACGAAAGAATTGCGCAACCGGGTCGTTCCGTATGTGAAAGTGCAGTGGAGCAATCACGAGTAGCGGGAGGTGACTTGAGAGCCTGAGACGGTGATGAGGGAGGCCTATCCCTATTTGTTTAATGCCTGAGCAGAGGTACTTTTCAGTTTCGCGGACGAAACTTTTTGTAGAGGGGGAGGATGTGAGATCCCTGGTGTTCTGTTGTGGAGGTTTGTCGGCAGCTCTGGAGAGTGTCGGGACAAGTCCGAGTCGCATTGGCGTCAAATAGACGCAAAACGGACTCCGTGCGACGCGAGGGCACTTATAGCGAAGAAATCTGCAAAACAGCAGATTTCTCTGCTTGCTGTACTGGTACAACCAGTACGCTGTACCGGTACAACCAGCGCGCACCAACTTAGCTGCTCTCGGGTTGGCTCTTGTACGGGTACAGGAGCCCGTGTACCGGTACAAGAGAGTAGGTAGAGGGCTAAATGGGTAATTTTGTCCCTCGTTTGTATCACCGACTCTCCCTCTCTCTATATAGGATTGTGTTGAGCTGAGAAAGAGAGAATTCTTGCTTCTTCTCTTCTCTCTCTAGGCTCGGTTGTAGCAGAGCTTGGGTGGACAGCTGAGAGAGAGAGAATTCTTGCTTTTTCTCTTCTCTCTCTAGGCTCGGTTGTAGCAGAGCTTGGGTGGACAGCTGAGAGAGAGAGAATTCTTGCTTCTTCTCTTCTCTCTCTAGGCTCGGTTGTAGCAGAGCTTGGGTGGAGTTCGGTTTTGTCGCCGATGTCGCGCCGCGAAACCGTTCGAGCACGTGTTTGACGCCGGGGTAGCGCGAGGAGGCCGGGAGAGCATGGGTTTTCGCCGTTCTTGCTGTCGTATCGGTTCTTGGTGTTGTCAAGGTGGGTAATTCAGCATTTCCATTGTTTTTGGACAAGTTCTTACTACGTCAACTCGGAGTGACGCTGTTTGCTGAAATTCATCGTCGATTGTTAGTATTTCAGCTCGTACTCGACGTAGGAGAATCGGATTGCGACGAGACTTAGTTCTCTGGATTCAAGACTTCGAGAGGAATCCACGAAGCCCTTACTTGCTGGATTTGACGAAGGTTAGCTTGGTCGAATCCCTTTTCTACTTTGTTGCTGTGAAATTCGGACTGAATTGGTGGATTTTGATCGTAGAGCTTGGAGTTAGCTCGAGTACTAGACTTGGAGGATTCCAGTTGATCCAGCAGGGATCACTTTGGTTCGAGGCTTCGTTCGCTGCCAGGAGCTAGCTTCTTGAGGTGGGTGTACATCGGTTTTACTCCTAAGTTCATAATTGTCGGCATGTATAGGTTTCGATTTTTGGATACTCTATTCTAGCTCAAATTTATAGATTATATTGTAGATTGCCAATCTGAATTTGGAGCATGTGGTACTAAATTGAGTAGTTTATACATGTTGGACTTGGAATTTGAATTAGGAGAAAACCTGCGATTTGGACCTGTCACCTGTTTAAACTACCTGATTTAGCCTTAGGGGCCGTTGTATGATTTTATACTGTTGCAGTATCATCATAGCAAGTATCCCAGGTAGTTTAGATTTCAGTTACACTCACGCTTGGATGCCGAGTGAATTTTTACAGTAGCGTTTAGGCTGTTCCGGACTATTGGGTGCCGTCGGGATTGACGGTGGACCCGTATCGCCGTTTTGGCGTCAGATTGTGCCGAGGGCACGTGACCTGTTGGTTGTTAAACTAGTGAGAGTCGTTTACTTGACCTTAGCCTGTGAGAGCGGTGTGAACTTACAGAGTTACTTGTAAACTCGTTGGGTCGCGCCCATGAATGCCATTCCGGAATGAGGTTTCAGTGCGATGAGTGTCGCAGTTTTTGTTGTACAGTTCTTAAGCCGGCTACCCACGGGGAGGTGTATGGCGCAGCTTGATACAGGCAGGGTGGGTCCGTTTTGGGCAGCCCGGGTGAGATAGTGAGGTCGTGACGTGAGTGGGGTCTTAGCCATCCTGTTGGACCTTTTTCGGGACCGGCTACTCTTGAGATACGATGTAGTCTAATTAGGCGAGACGGGTGTATTCACAGTCTCTAGAGAGTTTTCTCCGCCGGTTACTCTTGAGATACGGTGTAGTCTAGTAGATGAGACGGGTGTATTCACAGTCTCTAGAGGATTTTTCTGCCGGTTACTCTTGAGCTACGGTGTTATCTAATTAGACGGGATGGGTGTATTCACAGTTCCTAGAGAGTTTTCTCTACCAGCTATTCTTGGAGTAGGACTCGGGTTCGATCCGACAGGCGGGACGGGTGTGTTCACAGTCCCTAGTGAGACTGAGCAAGTTTTTACTTTTCCTACAGTTGGTTAGCATAGAGTAGGATAGTGTAGTGACTAGTAGCTGTAGAGTCTATTCCAGCATTTACTACTACCTTTGCTCCCTACTGTAGACTTAGTGGGTGGACCGATATTGTTTTGGGCGGCACCCACTGAGGACTACTTGTTTTTACAGTAGTTCTCACGCCTAGTTGTTACCCCTGTTTTGCAGAGCCACAGGTTTCGGCTGCTGCGCCTTCCGCAGATCAGGTTCGAGGCAAAGGCGTCGCGAGTTAGAGCCCTACCCGACGAGCAGAGCTAGAGGCACCCTTCTGCAGGTAGTTGTTTTGTTGGAGTTCATGTACATACCTATCTTTAACTCGCTAGTGCGAGTAGTTTTATACCTTGGATTTGATGTATGTATATGGAACTCGGTTTGTTTTTTATTGCTAGTTCTTCTAGCAGCTCTATACTACTGTTTGTAGTATTGTATGTTTTACAGGTACGGCTATCGCTTCGTGTACAGGGGAAATTCCTTTGTATACGGCGAATTTGTCGGCACGCCCGGGGAACGGGTAATCCGGGGCATGACAGATTTTAGTCCTTTGAAAGATATATTTTGTACTTAGCCTTCTACATTAATAAAAGTTTTTGCTCCATTTTCGCTCGTGGATGTAGGCTGCCGAACTGCGTAAATCTCAGTGTGCTCTTTTCTCTTCTTTTCTTTTTCTTTATTAATTATTTTCTTGATCTATTTTTCGTTCTTTCGATTTTAACAGGATCCATCTCTCGATAATTGTCCCCACCATTTTTCCATATTAAACTTAATGGAGCAGGTAACAATATTAACCCCATCCAATAGCTAGATGCGAGTCGGTCAAATAGGGCGACTTCGAAATGGGTCATATGACTCAAGTCTAAAACGAAGTATTTGGTGCTTATAAGTTTCTCACCGTTAAATTTGTCCTTTTGACCAATTCTTTCTTAGATTATGCTATTTCACCAACTATCCACTCAACCCTAGGGGACCATTATTATCCTAACCCTAAAAATCTTCATCCAAAGGCCGAAAACCTACAAGCACGAATAACTTGATGCTTTTAAAAGCATAGGAACTCAATTATATATATATATATATATATATATATAGAGAGAGAGAGAGAGAGAGAGAGAGAGCTAGGCTGGTATACTATCGGTAGCACGGAGGCCTCCGTGTTACCAAGTTGTTTTCGATGATGCGGCTTCCAAATCGACGATCGGCTCCGTTAGACTTGATCTACACTATTGAAAGTATTTGGAAACTAAATTTTATAATTTTTCGACATCATTTGCCTATCAAACGAGTAGTTTAAAAATGAACCGTTGAAAATAAAAATCGCATAAAAAATAATGATAAAAAGACTTGAATTTAAGATCAGAAATACTAATCTTACTCTAAATAGTGAAAAGAATTTTCTATAAAAATTTCAATAGATTTGAATTATTTTTCACCATTAAATTCACAAACGCATCAAATCTACCATTAAAATTGTTAATATTGAGACCTTTTGATCACTAGCCGAATGATGTTGAAAAATTATGAAATTTAGTTTCCAAATGCTTGTAATAATGTAGATTAAGTCTAATGGAGCCGTTCGTCGATTTGAAAGCCGCATCATCGAAAACAACTTGGTAGCACGGAAGCCTCCGTTAGGGTGGTATACTATTGGGAGCACGGAGGCTTCCGTGCTACCAAGTTGTTTTCGATGATGTCGCTTCCAAATCGACGATCGGCTTCGTTAGACTTGATCTACACTATTGAAAGTATTTGGAACTAAATTTTAGAAATTTTCGACATCATTTGGCTAGTGATCATATGGTCTCAAAATTGACAATTTTAATGGTAGATGTGATGCATTTGTAAATTTAACGGTGTAAAACAATCCAAACCAGATGAAATTTTTATAGAAATTTTTTTTTACTATTTAGAGTGAGATCAGTATCTCTGATCTTAAATTCAAGTCTTCTATTATCATTTTTTATGAGATTTTTATTTTCAGCCGTTCATTTTTAGACTACTCGTTTGATAGGTAAATGATACCGAAAAATTATGAAATTTAGTTTTCAATTTACTTTCAATAGTGTAGATCAAGTCTAATAGAGGTGATCGTCAATTTGGAAGCGGCATCATTGAAAACAACTTCGTAGCACGGAGGCGTCCGTGCTACTGATAGTATAACAGCCTAGCTCTCTCTCTCTCTCTCTCTCTC
>NW_017893414.1:0-321 GCF_001540865.1 Ananas comosus
TTATATGGTTCAGTATTTTTATTATATTTGAAAATATGGATTTTCGTGAATATAATAAACGGATTTCTGGATTTTGTAAAATGAAAGGTTTTCTACCCCTCGTGGTAGCGTTTTTTTTTAAAGAATAAATGTTTCCGTGCAGGAAGTAGTTTTCAAAAGGTTTATGTGGATTTATGCTTAAATGTGAATCTGTAGTGAATGGTGTATGAATATATATAACGTTTGGTTATTTGTATGTTCATTTGTTGTGGTTGTGCCTGGATGACTTCTTGTACTTGTGCGACGCCGTGCAAATACAGGGGAGACTCTGTCCGTGTGAAC
>NW_017893414.1:2317-4743 GCF_001540865.1 Ananas comosus
AAAAATTACGAAATTTATTTTCTAGAAGTTTCAAATACTCTAGATCATATTTAACGGAGTGGATCGTCGATTCGGAAGCTCAATCAATGAAAACAACTTATGAGTATGAAGGACTCTATACTCATAAGAGTATAGTAGCCCTAGCCTAAATATGTCTGTATACATATATACATATGTATATATATATATGTATACATATATACATATGTATATATATATATGTATATACATATGTATATACATATATATATACATATGTATATATATATATATATATATATATATATATGTATATATATATGTGAGTTGTGCTGGTTTGCTATCGGTAGTAAAATGGATTTTTACTATTGATTTCTTGTCAGTCCGATTGATTGGCGAAGCGCTCGGATCAAAAGCGCGAGTAGTGCGGAGCCTAACGGAGTAAACAAAAACGGAGTTAAGTGAAATTTCAAAACGCGAGGGGCGCAAGCTCTTTTTTCCCCACCTTTATCCCCAAACAGTGCTACGTGAAAAAGGGTAAAGAATTCTTTTATTTCCTTCCCTATCCCTAAATAGTGCTCCGTCAATATGGGCAAAGAAATATGTTTTTTTCCTTTCTATCCCAGCCAACCCCATCTCCGATCTCCTTCGATCCAACCCCAAGTCCCAACCCAACTCTCCTGAGGCACTGCGCCGGATCGTGGGAAGGGAATTAAAGAGGGCCCTGCTCGAGCTATGGGTCTATTTTGGGGCAGCGTTGTGAGCTCTTGGTGAGGTACATGAAGCTCCATGTGGCGGTGTCGCTAGAGCTCGATAGAAGGAAGTACTATATGCCGATGGCGACGACGGAGGCAGTCCCTCGTGGCGAGCACCAACAGTGGTTGCAAGGCCATCGCCGAGTCGGGATGAGCTGACGTTGGCGCCCGTCGTGTGCTTAATCACAACTTGCAGAGTTAGAGCCGCGGAGCTCAAGGCCTTCATGGAGAACCCCACAAGTTTCAAAATGCTTACTGTGGTCTTCAATAGGTAATTAATTAATTAATTAGTAAAATTTCTCTCTTTTCTTTCCTTGATTGCTATGCTTGATTTGAGCAATCGAGAAACCCATTTTCTCATTTCTTAATTATTTAATCTAATGGTTGTTTAGTAGCAGGCAACGTCATCGACTGTTGTTGCGGCTACAACTGCGGCTCCCAATTTTGCCTCCGCCCCGTGACTGTGTCAATAATTTTGAAAATCAGGGGGTTATGAATTGTTAGGGCGTGTGCAGAGTTGACGATTTAGCAAGTGCTAAGAAAGTGTTGGATGAAATGCATGTGAGAAATGTGGTTTCTTGGAGTGCAATGGTTTCCTGATACATTCTAAGGAGGAAAAATAATTTGCTGGCTTGCATTATGATGACTAAAGAGTTTGCAATATATGGCCGCATTTTGAAGACATTGCAGCCCTTGGGTAGCAATTATGCTGCTTCCATGAGACATAGTAATCATGGAATTATGAAGTGTAATTATTCTATAGATTAAAATACTATTCACATAGCTTGTATCTTGGATAATGTATTGTACAAGAGAAGAACATGAAAAATAAGAATAATACAATTTTTAAATAGCAAAATCATGTATGCTGTATGTTTTGAGCGGTTATTAAAGCAACTAACACTTACACAATTTATTTCTACTATTTTGTTATAATGTATGAATTGCAAAGTGCTTTGAATTCTTGCTCGAGTTGTATGTACACTATATCCAATTTTATATTCTTCTTGAGTTGAATATAATGTAGAATTTAGAAAAATTCTTCCGACGCTTAAACAAATCTAGATGCTCGCATTTGAATTCAGAAAATTTAAGGTATTACAAATGCTTTGCCATGTACTTAAATAGCTTTGAGAGCAGCTCGTCGAATTTGCTGTCATAAACCGCTCAAAATTGTTCAAAATTACTGCAAAATTGTTAAAAACTGTTTCAATTACCATAAATTGCCTACAGCTATTGAAAATTTGATCAAAACCACAGGAAAAAGTTTAAAACTCTTTTCAAGTATTATAAACTACTTAAAATTGTGGAACATTACTTGTCAAAACTAGTAATTCATATGCTTTATATCTTTCAAATTGTTGAATTTTTGTAGCTTGTTGGTTATCTCAGCTTGTAACTTTCTGCATGCTTACTGATCAAAATTGAAGATTGCTTACTTATTCAAATATTAGCTACTTGCTAATAATTTCAACCTGAAAATAAAAAGCAGCTCTACAAATTAAGCTTGAGAAGAACATGTCAAACCTAAAGTAGGAAAAAAAATAAAAACAATATGGTATATCATTGAATCATTTTTTTTATATGTATTGTTTTTCAAGACAGAAGTTTAATACCAAAGCTAAAGAGCATGAACTACAGATCAACCCTTATCCCTCAAAATATAACAAAACTTTTTAAGCCAAAAAAGAA
>NW_017893414.1:8233-14815 GCF_001540865.1 Ananas comosus
AAGAGAAGATCGATGAAGAGAGCAACAAAAGACTTTGGGCCGCGATGTAGTGACAAAATATTTCCATTCTCAATTAGTGTCATTTATGGCTGCAACGGGAGAGGAGAAAGGGATAAAGCACATTAATGTTCGTTTCACAGAATTGCAACTGTGGTAACAGAGAAAAATAGATCACCTACTGGTGTTGTATGGTACCATTGATTAATTAACCATTTTCGTCACGTACAAACGAGAGGGATCCATCTTTTTTTTTAGCTAGTTGATATTGAATAGCAAGGCATGGTTTGCGGAAATTTATCTTTGGCGGTTGACCGGTAAGATCTAGAATGGCATACCAAATTGGCGATGTAGTTGAACCGTTTTACACCACTTATAGATGACTAATAAGTATATATGCCCGTGCCTCACTTTGTTAGTTGGTTTAATCATACATCCGCACTATCTTTTTTGGTTGTGCCTTGATTAGAAATGAATCCGCTAAATAATTTTGTCTGCGTCTTTCGTACATGGTGATGGCAATGTGTTGGCCAACACCCAGCTTATAATTACCTATGGGAGCCAAGATCCAGCATGAAAAAGGCATATTGCAGGCAATGTTTGTCCTCAAACAGTGCCAGTGTTGTGATGGCATGTTTAATGGCGAAAAGCAAGAGAAAAATCTAGTCTAGCGTATAGCAACAAAGGAAGGCTTTCAGGAACACGCCTTTTTTCACGGCATTGATGTAGTAATTACTATCAAAGAGTTCGAAATGAGATGGATTAGTAGGCTTCAGAAGTTCGACTAATATAATAAACACCGTCCAATTAGTGGAACAACAGACATCAAGAGGTGCCTGTTATTTTTCGGAGATAACATTCTGCTCCATGTGTAACTTCGCAACGTAGTGAAGACATTAACTGCTGTCACTAAAATTTGGTCTCGAAACCAACCATACGTCATATATACAAATGTCACTTCAAATTGAAAAGTGATTGAAAACTCGACTACGACAGAGAAGACGAGGAAATTACAGGGATGAGAGGTGGTGAAGGGGTGAAGCTTATGTCATGATGGATCCCATTGAAAGTCAACTCGTGATATTTATACAAAAAGAAATTTCTTTGAATTCAATGGAACAATTGGACGATTGATGCTCGGGAGAAAAAAAAAAAAAAAAAAAAGAGAACATTATTGCCTCGGAAGCGTCGAGAAAAGAATCACTATATAAAATAACCTGCAATACACTAATCCTCAATGACTTATATGGTTAGCGTGAATCGATTTAACAGAAAAGGTCTCATGCAATTGTAAAATGTTCGAATTTACGGCCTTTTTATGCCTGCACATCATATAAAGGTCACTGGCATCTATATTGGAGAATATATTCGATTCCTTCGCATTGATCAATCTGAAACGGATGGACGGAAAAATCACATGAGAGTATCTTTCAACATTCATGTTATAACAACAGAGCAATGGGATGACTCTGTGCAAGCAAAGCTATAAGGGTCTAATGCACTTAGTCAAGAACAAAGTGCAAGAGATTGTCCATCAAGGTGCGAAATCATTCGGTATCATTTGAGTTCGACTTGTCAATTTATAAAATAAGTGTGTTGATGAAATTGTCTCGCAGCAAATAAGCTTCCTAATGAAGTACAGAGGTAAAAGAAGTGAAGATTTAATGCAGTTTTTTCCACTTACACAAACAAGTGACCCTTGATGTTATTGTGAAGGACCCAGCCATCAGTCACAAGTGTAAAGGAAAAGAGAAACCACAAAGGTTTAAGCCTTCCTGGTGCGGAAAAGCGAGCTAAAAAGTCCAGAACATGTGCGAAATGCAAAAAGAAAGGTCATAAATGTTCGAGACGTGTAAAGAGGTAATCTAAATTTGTAGTTTTTATTAAAACTTTATGTCTTCTTGTTATACTCCAAATAGAGAACTAATTAGTTTTTGTTCTCGTCTTTAAAGATAGTTGGGCCCGGGAAGATGCAATACTTCGATGTAGATGTTAGATGAAAGCCAACAGCGAATAACGGTATTTTGTTAATACTTTTGTATGTATGGTTTTGGTGGTATATTCTTTCACATATAAGATTACACCTTCTGATACTCTTTTTGGTTTAAAAAGTTTTGTTATATTTTGAGGTATAAGGGTCGATGTGTAATTCATGGCTCTTTAGGCTTTGGTATTTAAACTTTTGTCTTGAAGAACAACACATATGAAAAAATGATTCAATGATATATTTATGTTAATGAAAGCGAGCAGGGAGAAAGTATTTTGTTCATATTTTTTTATGTATGGTTTTGATGATAGTTTCACACGTAATTATGGCCTCTGATTATAGCTCTTATTTATCTCACTATCTCTCGTCCAGATATTGCTTATGCTGTCCACATAGTAAGCCAATTTGTTCAGGAACCAACTTCTGTTCACTATGCTGCTGTTCTTCGCATTCTCCGCTATCTTCGTGGCACTATTAACCAGAGTCTTTTCTTTTCTTCTACCTCGGAACTTGCACTTCGAGCTTATTCTGACGCTGATTGGGCTGGGGACCATACTGATCGTCGATCCACCACGGGTTATTGCATCTTTCTTGGTGATTCGCTTATTTCCTGGCGAGCTAAGAAACAGAATATTGTCTCCAAATCTAGTGCCGAAGCTGAGTATCGTGCTATGTCTGCTACAGCATCTGAGATTGTTTGGCTTCGTCGTCTTCTTGGTGATATTGGCATTACTTGCTCTACTCCGACACCTCTGTATTGTGACAATCAAAGTGCCATCAAGATTGCTAATAATCCGGTATTTCATGAACGCACTAAACATATTGAAATTGATTGTCACTTCGTTCGGCATCATTTTCTTAATGGCACACTGGCCTTACCGTTTATATCTTCTCGTCTTCAGCTTGCCGACTTCTTCACAAAGTCTCATACCACACAACGTCATCATTTTCTTTTATCCAAACTCTCGGTGTTTAACCCACCTTGAGTTTGCGGAGGGGTGTTACCATATATATTACATACCATATATATATAATATATGTTACCATTTATGTTATATATATTACTATGTATGTTACTTTCTTATTAGGATAGTATTATTTATTTCTTTGTATAACAGGATATAATCCTGTACTTCCATGTAAAGTTTTTCCTCTCTCTATATAAGAGAATGGATTTAGATGAATAATATACAGAAAATTTCTCAAATCTCTTGTTTCACATTAGACCTTATAGCCTTTGCATGCAGAGAGTCACCCATTGCCTCATGTTGTATAGATTGAATGTTGAAAGATCTCCTCTGTGCATTTTCCGCCCATCGTTTCAAGATGTAATGCGAAGGAATCGAATATATTCCAATATAATGCAGTACCTTTAATATGTGTGAGCATAAAAGGCCCGTAAATTCGAACATTTTGCAATTGCATGAGACCTTTTCTGCTAATCGATTCACGCTAATAGTATAAGTCATTGTAGGATTGTGTATTGCAGTTGTTTTATATAGTGAATTCTTTTCTAGTTCCAGCAATGAATGTCCCGAGATCAATCTCAATTGTTCCTTAAATTCAAAGAAATTTCTTTTTGTATAAATATCACGAGCTTGAACTTCAATAGGATTATATGAATAAAGCTTCACCTCACCACCTCTCATCCTGTAATCTTCCTCGTCTTCTTTGTCGTATTGAGTTTCGATCACTTTTTCAATTTGAAGGACAAATTTGTATATTGACGTATGGTTGTCGACCCAAATTTTAGTGACAACATTAATGCTTTCACTACATTGCGAAGTACACATGACAGCGAAAAATGTATCTCGAAAATAAGCAGGCACCCATTGATGTCTATTGCTCCACATGAATTGTAGGTGTTTATTATCATACAAGTCGAACTTCTGAAGCATACCGATCCATCTCATTTCGAACTCTTCGATAGTAATACTACCATCAATGCAGGAAAAAAGCTCTTTCTGAAAGCCTTCCTTTGTGCTATACACTAGACCTAGATGTTCTCTTGCTTTTCGCATAACATGCCATTCACAACACCGATGCACTGTTTGAGGAAAAACTTGCTCAATTGCCTTTTTCATTGCTGGATCTTGGTCAATAATTATAGCCTTGGGGTGTTGGCCAAACATTGCATCAAGCCATGTACGAAAGAGCCAACAAAATGTATTAGCGGATTCATTTCTAATAAGGGCACAACCAAAAAAGATAGTTTGACGATGATGATTAACACCAATAAAAGGTGCAAACGGCATACTATACTTATTAGTCATATAAGTGGTGTCAAAGGTAACTACATCGCCAAAATTTTGGTATGTCATTCTAGATCTACCGTCAACCCAAAATAAATTCCGCAACATACCTTGGTCATCAATATCAATAGCATAAAAAAAAGATGGATCTCTCGTTTGTAGCTGACGAAAATGGTTAATTGTCAATGGTACATCAACACCAAGTAGTGATCTATTTTTCTCTGTTACCACATTGCTTAAATCCTTTCTTGTGAAACGAACATTATGTGCTCCTCCCTCTCGTGCAGCGATGAATGACATAATTTGAGAACTGGAAATATTTTGCTCACTTAAGATGCGGACCAAGTCTTTTTGCTGCTTTGTTATCGAGCGTTTAGGATCGCAAGAAACGAGATTTTGAAGGACTATCGATCAAAACATGATTATGCTCTTTCACAAAACGAGTTACTTTCCACTTGCCAGATGACGTCATTTTAATCCGAATATGTGCTTTGCATCCTGTTCGAGTGTATTGCATCTCTTTTTGTGGGTCATCTACCTCAGTTTCATGTCGTGGTTTATAATGACCCTCTTTAGAACAAGTCAAATGTAGCCCGGTCACTATTTCATCTTTTTTCTTTGCCTTATAGTGACTTGCTTTTCTAATACTAAAACCAGTTTTTAAGGCATATGCATTATAAAAGCTATAAGCATGGTCTGCATCTTTGAACTCCAACCCTATAAATGGCTCATCACCTAAACATTCAATATCGGCCACAAGTAGAATTGGACCTTCTTTGTCCAATTGACTCTCCTCAATTAGTGGAGAATTCATTTCCATATTTTCAATAAAACTCAAGTTAGCCATTAAATTTTTTGGTTTTTGATCTTTAAATTGGGTGAGTTGTATATTGTTTGTTGTCATTCCAGCTTCCTTATCATTAGTTCTATTATCCACCTATTGCAAATAAGTTCAATAGTAATTGATTTTTAGCATCCAACAAAGAGAATCAATTTTTAGCATCTAAACATATAAATATAATTTAATCTAAATAGATAAAATACTTAGGATACTATAAAAGAAGTATCTTTTCATTTGTATAAAATTCTAGAAAATCATTAAAATACCTTAAAATATTATAGAAAGCAGGGATAGAGAGAAGGAGGATGAAAAAAAGGAAGAGATAGAGAAAGAGAAAGAGAAAGAGGAGAGTGAGAGGAAATCAATTACCCTCACGCAAAAAAATTGATCCTCTCACCCTCTGTCACGTCCTCCCATGATGGACCAACTGTTTGGCAATCAAGAAAGTATAGCGAAGAGATGAGTACCCCAGCAAGCACAACCCATCATTAGAAGAATTTGGCCGAGTAAGTTCCCCCATCTCTAGCCACAAAACACATAGAGAAGTGAACGATAGATAGGCTTTGTTCTAAATCTTGGTCGAGGAGACCATTTAGGGAGTAGTAGCCGGACTCACTTAATCAACAAGTAAAATTGAATGACTGAAATAAAAACTCATAAAAAATGATGAAAAAGATTTAAATTCAAGATCAGATATACCTGATCCTTACTCTAAAATATGCTGACAAAGAAATTTTTTAGTAAAATTTTTCATCAAGGAGCATTTGGATTGTTTCTATACCGTTAAACTCACAAACACACCACATCGGCCATTAAAATTGTACATTTTGAGATCTTTTGCATCACTATCAAATGATGTCGAATAAAAAATCTGATAATTTACACTTTCCAAATCTGCTCATAAGTGTAGATCAAATCTAACGGACCCGTCGTCGATTTGGAATCCGCAATCATCGAAAACACAACTTGGGTAGCCACGAGCACGCCTGGCCTAACAGATAACTAGTAACGGAACTATTAGTATAGTAATATAATATATAATATCATATATTATATATATATACTATATATATATATATAATATAATAATTATCTTGAGCACGCTTTTAAGGGCCCCTTTGTTCTTGATGTAAGTATAATTGATGCGAAACTTTAAGGTACCATCACTCTGTATATTATGTTTTCGTGTAAAAGTGAACAATATAATACTCAAGTTATATTAGAGCTCCACTTCACGCTACGCTCGACTTCCTCCTCTAAATGCCGAAACTCGACTTCCACCACACTCACAGCTCTCTAAAATATAATTAAACAGCAAAACCCAAACTCTACTTCCTTTATAATGGGTAAGAAATTACCTTATTTTATAATAAATTAGATTACCTTTAAATAATAATAAAAAAATTAATATATAATAGGTTAAATTTTATAGTGGTAAATTTTACTACATAATTCACCGGAGAAATAGAAATCAACACTTACTTACATCAAAAACAAACAAAATG